>NW_015386164.1:762598-777869 GCF_001527695.2 Protobothrops mucrosquamatus | reverse complement strand
TTAATTTGTTTAAATTTGTGTTAAAGGGGAGTTAAAGCGTATTATGGACTTGGTTATTTTAATAGTTGGTTAATGTTAGATAGATTTTGATTATTATATTTGTAACCCTGTGTTCAGCTCTGGGAAGTGGGGGAGGGTGAGGGTGGGGTTTTGGGGTGGGTATGGGGGTTTATACTGTAATCTTTATAAAACTTTTAATAATAATAAAAAAGGTGTGGGCAGAATTTGTGTGATTAATGGGAATATAAATGGCCAAAAATACATTAATGAAATACTTGAGCCCAAACCGAAGCCTTCCACACATGATCTTTTCCAAGACAATGAAGCATTTTTATTTCAACAGGATTCAGCTCCATGTCATGTTGCTGCTGTGTGCAAAAAGTGGTTTCAAGATAATCATATTCCACTGCTGGAATGGCCTGGGAATAGCCCAGACCTTAACCCAATTGAAAATCTATGGAGCCGACTAAAGAAACTTGTTAGTCAGAAGTGACCCAGCAATAAAACCCAGTTAATAGAAGCAATCATTCAATCTTGGTTTCACATTATAACAGCTGCAGAACTAAAGGATTTAGTTCACTCCGTGGGAAGACGTTGTAAGGCCATAATTCATGGTAAAGGTTACCCAACTAAGTATTAACTGACATGGTGATAATTTTTGTATATCTCATTTTTTCTATGGTGATAATTTTTGTATATCTTGTTTTTTCTATGGTGATAATTTTTGTATATCTCATTTTTCTACATGTTTCACTTTTCTTCTTTATAACTGCCATTCTAATAGCAAATCCTTCATAAAAATTATTGCATTACATTCTTGATTATCTTTCCATTGATATATAATTTTATGGTACTACTCCAGCACCCTGGAGAGATATTTTTATGGATTTTATTGTCAAGCTGCCCGAAAGCAAGGAAACACTGTCATTTGGGTTGTCACTGACTTGTTTTCGAAACAGGCCCATTTTATCCAATGCCAGAAGATCCCGATAGCAAAGACTTTGGCTAAACTGTTTGTGCAGCATGTCTATTGCCTTCATGGTGCCTCAAAACATATAATACCTGATAGGGATGTCCAATTCACCTCTAAGTTCTGGAAAGCCTTTTTGGACCTCTTAGGTTTGGTTCAGGGACTGTCATCTACTGTAGTTACCATCCTCAAACGAATGGGGGGACAGAGCGAATGAACTCAGTTCTGGAACACTACTCTATTGTTTTATTAATCAGGACAATTGGACTGATCTATTGCCATTTGCTAAAGTGGGCTAAAACAATGCAGTACATTCCAGTACTGGGTTCACTCCTTTCCAAATAGCAAATGGCCAGTGTTTTCTTCCAATGCTTCAATTGCCAGCCAACAAACCTGCATTCCTTCTCTAAAAGAGTAGGCCCATCAATTGCAAAACATCTGGTTTGTAGTTAGGAAAGCCCTGGATGAGGCTAGGGAAGCTTATAAAGCATAAGCTGACAAGAATGGAACCTAAACCTTTCCATGTTGGAGATAAAGTTTATCTCTCCACTAGATTCTTACAATCATTGCAGCCATCAAAGAAGCTGGGGCTAAAGTTTGTTGGCCCGTTTCCTATTAAACGCATTATTAATTCTATTACAGTGGAGCTGGAACTCCCTAAGAGTTTGACACAAATCCATACAGTTTTCCCATTATAGCCTATTGAAACCTGAGGTCACCTCCAAACTACAACCTGTGACCATCCCGGCTCCCCAACCTATTATGGTTGAGAGTGAGCAACACTTTGAAATTAAGGATATTTTAGATCCTCGTAAACACCACGGGTCCACACAGTACTTAGTGGCCTGGAAAGATTTGCCTGAGTCACAGAATGAATGAGTTTATAAGAAACGTCAGGGCCCCTTGATTGCTTAATTGATTTCATGCACATTATCCAGATAAACCTGATTAATGTGGTTCTTTTTTGTTTTCCTTTTCCCCTTCCTGTTCCATTTTACTGGTGGATTTGTCTTTCTATTAGGGGAGGGCGAATGTCAGAGCCCCTCAAATATATTTGCCTTTACTTTTTCCTTTTTTTCCTTTCTTGCTTTTGCCTATGTACTTTCGGGGCCTGCTATACTGTTGTGGGAGGGTGCTTGCAGGGGGATTATTATCTATTTTGTTCTACTCTGTGCAAAATTCCCTCCCTCTTCGGGTATGAGGAATGTGATCTGAAAACATCTGCCTTATCTACAGATGAAGGCGCCTGAGACCATTGGGAAACGAAACTGTGAGAGACCTTGAGAAGCCCGCTACTCCAACTTCTCATAATACAGTGGCACCTGTGGATTGGCTGGATTTCAACCAGACGGTTGGACATTGGGGGGGGGAGTAGTTGTGAATTGCCTTTTTGATGTAATCCTTTAGGCTCCAAATCTCAGACTTTGCTTTGCTCTCTTGCCATCACTAACTCTCAATAAAAAGTTCCTTTTGCGACAATGCCTATTTCAAAAGTTCTGCTTTCTTGGGAGATCTATTTGAGGCAGGTCCGTACAGCTCCGGAAGAAACCCTATACACAGGTGTCAAATTCACATGATGTCATGTGTCACATGAAGTATTGTGATGTTTTTTGCCTTTGCGGAGCCAGGGTGGGCGTGGCCTACGCATGACGCATCCAGCCCGTGGGCTGCCAGTTTGACATCCCTGCCCTATACCATTTCAGACAAATGGTTGTCCAATCTCTTCTTAAAAACTTCCAGTGTTGGAGCATCCACAACTTCCGAAGACAAGCTGTTTCACTGATTAACTGTTCTAACTGTTAGGAAATTTCTCCTTAATTCTAGGTTACTTCTCTCCTTGATTAGTTTCCATCCTTTGCTTCTTGTCCCATCTTCAGGTGCTTTGGAGAATAGATTGACTCCCTCTTCTTTATGGCAACCCCTTAGACATTGGAAACTTTTGAAAAAGTTTGTCTTCATAAAGCAACTTATTAAGGAATGTTCAGGGTTCTGCAAGAACAGCTTAAAATAATTATTTTATGAATCTTCACTAAAAGTTATACTAGAAAAAATGTTTATTTATCACACAGTACACATTAATAGAAAAAATTTAAAATTCATAAATAACAATAGTATTTTACAGTATTTTAGTGTTTATCATGCTGCAAATAGATCTACCTTCTCTTTTCTTCTATTAGCTAAGTGAGCTTCAATTATCTCTGCAAACAGATTTCTTTTCAGCAGACTATATGCAAGAGGCAACAACTGGCTGATAATCTTGTGAAAATACTGCAAAAAAAAAAAAAAAGACAATGGTAATGGTTTTACTGAAATTGATAATGCATTTCAGAGCAACATAAAATGCTATAGTTTTTCATTTCCACCTTTTTCTCAATTTCTTAAGCACTGAAATCATTATAGATACCTATTCTCTAATGAACCTTTGTCTATAGAGATTTTCAGTCATCCAAGTCATGGTTGTCCCAAATGTGCTTTTTCAAAAGACAACTGGACTTTGTTTTTCCTTGAAGACATTTTGCTTCTCATCCAAGAAGCTTAAGTTCTGACAAGAGAAATGTGCTCAAGGAAAAACAAAGTCCAGCTGCCTTTTGAAAAAGCACCTTTGGGACTGCTGAACCTTTGGAGTCATTTGTTTCAGAGCCACATATGACAGAGACAATGATTCAGGTCTCAAACAATTACTACAGAGAAAAACATGAACTTACATGTGACCCATAGCAGAAGAGGTCTATGCCCAGTTCATATCCCATTCCATAGTCACATTCATCATTAGCAAACTGAACGAAAGTTAACATTTCCTGTATAGGAGCAAAGGCTTTCAATCTCTGGTCATCATTAGGAGCATCTGCAATGGTTTTACAAATTCTTTTGAGATTTGCTGCGAAGAAAAAGATTCCATGAGAACTATATTACAATATAGTCTAGGACTATGCAATTTTTTAAATTTTATTTTGGAGAGATGCCTTTGGGATGCACAGGAGCACAAATTGCACCTGCCTGCAATTCATTAAAGCAGCTGCAATCTGTTTCTAGGATTGGACAGTTTGTGCTTCACACTGTTTTACATTTGGAAGCATCTCTTCCAAATCAAATAAGCACTGCACATTCTCTATATACCGTATTTTCCGGCGTATAAGACGACTGGGCGTATAAGACGACCCCCCAACTTTTCCAGTTAAAATATAGAGTTTGAGCGAGAGAGAGGGGGGGGGGAGAGAAAACTTGATGAGTAATATGCCAAACCACATGTGTAAAGGAATAAAATAGAATACCCGTATTTTCCGGCTTATAAGACGACTGGGCGTATAAGACGACTCCCGACTTTTGAGAAGATTTTCAGGGTTTAGAAAGTCGTCTTATACGCCGGAAAATATAGTATTCTCTTTACAGTCAATATGTGTATTATTTTAAAAGAAAACCGCATTAATTGCATAATACAATGATGGCGAACCTTTTAGAGACCAAGTGCCCAAACTGCAACCCCAAACCCACTTATGTATCGTTGGGTGCTGGGTGGGCGTGCCCATTGGGTGGGCATGGCTGCAGTGGTAACAGCAGACTGGGTGGGACTAAAAAGTTCAACCAATCAATTCCAACTTTGCGAGATCTTTTTTCCCCCACCAAGTTGAAATTGATTGATTGATTGAACCTTTTTTTTTTTTTTGCACATGGTGGTGGAGGCCTAAAGCAAAAAGGTTTTATAAAACCCAGCTGAAGGCGTAGGACTGGGGTGATGGCATGCATGCCAACAGAGAGGGCTCTGCGTGCCATCTCTGGGACGCGTGCCACAGGTTCGCCACCACGGGCATAATATATGCTAATCTGTACCACAAATCTTCCATGATTTTGATAGTATCATATTCTGGTCAATATCAATATAAAATGGAGGTTAATTAGTATTATTTTCCATCACCTGTCTTACAACGTAAGTGTAGACGTATAACCTAAACTCCCACTAAAACCAATGAGACTTAAATCATGACAATGGTCCCACCAATTTAAAATGGAATTAAATGAAACCAATCTAAATCTAGCCTAATGAATTTCAGGACAGACATTCGGTTGTTGCTATAGCAAAGACTACTGCAATGCTTTTAATGATAGGCTCAGTGTAAGAACATCTTGTCTTAATACAATTATATGTACTATGGAATTCTGTTTTTATAAATGACCTAATTAGATAAAAACATGAGGAAAAATCTAATTACTAACTTTATGCTTATTTTTTTTTAATTTTTATTTCTGTCCACTCTCATAGACTCTGGGAAGATATTTTCATTACTTCTCTTTAAAGGCATTTGGTTATAGTCAGATGCCTAAATGCACACCATTAACAATGGCTCAATTGAAGTTTTACTAATTTTGTATTTTGAAAAAGCTATACCTACCATTTGTTTCAGGAAGCTCTCTGTATCCAACATTATTCTTATCTACAGGAACAACTAAACCACCTCCATGGAATGTCTTTGTTACTACCTGTTTTGAAAAAAAAAACACCCCTAAGTACTTTACAAACCATATCGTTAGATATTTTGTGCAAATACACTAGTCTTCAAATACCAAGCATATGTTTTGCTTTTGTTGTTTGATTAATGTCAAGCACATATTTAAATAAGGATATCCTGCTAATTTGAAAGATAAGAAAAGACTCCTAGGTAAATTTATTATTGCCTAGGGATTCCACTAATAATTATCCTCTAATGTCACCTCTCCTATCTACTATTTGTTATCAAACAAATGGTGAGCTTATTGACTAGACCAGTGTTTCTCAACCTTGACAATTTTAAGGCATGTGGACTTCAACTCCCAGAATTCCACAGCCAGCAATGCTGGCTGTGGAATTCTGGGAGTTGAAGTCCACATGCCTTAAAATTGTCAAGGTTGAGAAACACTGGACTAGACAGTAGTTGGCAAATTAAGTGGGCCTAAGAGGAATAATTTATCAAGGCTGCATCGTATTTCCTGACAAGCAACCAAATGCCCTATTGAAGAAGAAAAGCTAACTCTGGCTGCATCTCATAACCACAAGAACAAGTTATCTGCGTTCAGAACAGTAGGATTTTATTTACTTCTCAATTCATGCAACAAAAACAATGGTGACAAATTCAATGAGAATGCTGGTGATTTTACTTGCAAGATGGCTATAAAAAGTTTTAAGGAGCTCTACCACCTTTGTGTAGATTCTTGTGGAAAAGGCAATTCACCACTAGAAAGAATTTAGCTGATCTTGTGCAGATATAATGGTGACAGATGTTCATCTATTTATTGTTAGTGAAATATAACAAACAACCATCCTACAGGCAATCCTCATTTATCAACCACAGTTGGAACCAGCAACTTGGTCATTAGGTGAAGTGGTTGCTAAGCTTTTACTGAGTACTAGTTTTAATGTTTGTAAGCTACGCTGCCCAGAGTTGTCTCAGATGAGATGGGTGGCACATAAAATTTAACAAATAAATAAATAATAAATTGTGCGTATAATTTTACTTCAGCTTTCCTTTGCTTTACATATCTGCAAAGGTCATAAATGTAGGAGCTAGTTGCAAAGTTATTATATCATCACCTTCGTAACTATGAACAGTCATTAAACGACTACTGGTAATAACTATAAAATATAAAAATCTTTATACACAATAGTGATTTAGATAAAATAAACAAAAAATCCCAAATTCCATATCATGGAAAGATAATATACATTTATATGTTGGTTACGTTTCCCCCTCCAAATTGTATTAACATATGCTATAGTTTGAAACCAATGTAAAACACCAAATCATAAAGAATCCTTAAATTTGTTACAATGTCAGCCCAGAAAATCTGATATCCAAATCTAAATATTATCTGGAATCCAATAAACATAAAATAAATATTTTTTGATTAATTACATTCTTAAATCATACGTATATTTTACATTTTTAAGACTGGATGGGAACTGAGAACTAAAGTTTTTCACCCCATTTCTGATAGAATATGCCTTAAAGTTATATATAATGTTTAAAGCATGCTTGTTTCAATTTCCTTTTACTGTGCTGACCCCAAGAATTAATTGTGATTCTCTGATTTGGTAAGAGACTTAGGAGTAAACATATTTTAGCACAAGCCAGGAAAAAGATAAATGTTGTATTAGAGTTTACTGAGTTTGTAAAAATCAAATCTTACCTTCTTATCTCGCTGTTTCATCTTCAAGCTTTTTTGTTCCAGCGAGTAACCCAATTGTTTTGCTGTTTTAGTTAGTTTTTCATCTGTGTCTCTTAATAAGCCACTTCTCTTTTTATTAGTCAGGTCTTTAAGCTTTTTAGACAAAAATAACCTGAAACAAAAGAACACAAATCTTACAGTTCTTTATCTTGAATAGATTCAAACATGCCTTTTATTAGCTAACAGAAGCACTTCAAAACAGTACAATTAATAGAAATCCCAAAGGTTGTTGCTATGTGTAGCAGAATAGACTTCTAATGATCAGAAGTGCTTGCAAATTATCAGAAGTACTATGAAAAAGTTATAAAGAGATGGAAACATTTTTCATGTAATTCTATGAAAAGAATTTTACCAATGACTAATAGCTGTTTCTAAACGAACAGGCACCAGATAAAGTGTTCATCCTTTCATATCCATATCAATTTATAAAGATTATTTGATTTACATCAGCTAATTTAATTTTCAAATAGCCTAGAATCAGGATGTCGATCTATTTCTATACTGTAACAGGACAAAGTTTTGATAATAACCTTCTCTTTAATTTTTTTTAAAATTGTATGCTGCTGCCTTTGAAGACTAAGTTTTCCCAGGAGAGCTTTTATATTAAAATAGTAATTAAAAGATAAAATATATACGTAAAACAACCCCGTAATTAGACTGATTCAAAAATTTTCTGTGAAACATACACTCTTAAGAATCACATTTTATGCTAAGCTGAGATAAACAAAAGCCAATAACAATATTAAAAAAGCTCGGTTATACGTATTTGTCAGTAAACTGCTAAAAATGTGGCTGAATATATTTTGGAGCAAATAGCTGGAAAACTGATACTAAAATCATTTTTCACATCACTATGTTCAGAAAGAATTATTAAATATGGAAACTTATATATACATCCTCCAATATTCCAAAACAAACCTGAATATAAACTATGTGCAAGTTTCTTATAATGCTTTAATGAACAATGCAATCCATAGAAATGTAACAGAAAAGCAGAATCCAGTCATATTTTGAAAATATTTTGCAGATTAAAAATATTACATGGCTGTCCAAAATATTCTCAAATTAGTATATAGCAGTAAATAACATGTATCTAAACTAGTCTACTGAGCTATTTGAAAAAGAAATTTGGGAACCAAACTAAGCAATATTCCACCATTAAATTCTGAGCCAAGTACAAATTCCTGTCATAAATAAAACAGAAGTGCAGCAACTTTTTCTGGATCATGAGACTAGATTTTGACTTTCATAAACAGGGACTATATTGCAACAAACTTTTTTACAAGGATTTACAGGATTCTGTTAACAGTGACTTATATTCAAACTATTTTAAAAGAGACAAGAATAAGCTTCATCCTAGTACTTCACCCACAAAATCATTTTCTCAAAGTAAGAACATGTACTGAAGTGGCAAGGAGTGTATTTTCCCAATTCAAGTGGTACAGAGCTACATAGCATTAGCTATATGTGAGTAAAAGGGAAAAAAAACCAATCCCTTCAAACTGAGACTGCTATTTCCAAATTAACCTCTTTTTAAAGGATGAAAATATTAAATTCTTACTTTACAGCAGCAAATATATTGTCACCAACTTGATAAATTGTATAGCCTTTCTGGGTTTCAGTTTCACCAACCCACACTGGCAGTTGATCTGGTATATCCCTATAAAATATACAAGATATTTAGAACTGAACACATTTTAAGAATTAGAGCTGAAGCAGCTACGTTAATGTAGAGAGATTTCTCAAACACTATTTTTCCTACCCATAAAAGTATTTTAAAAGATAAATCACATATCAACTCCGGATATATGCAAGACCTACCCTTCAAACTGAAAATTTTTAAATTAATTTTTCAAACTGTAAATATTTCGTGTTTCAGACATGGGATTCCAATCAGAACATCATAAATTGCTTCCAGATCAGATGATTACTTTATGAAATCTACTTGACTACCCCAACACAGCTGGATCAGCATTGTCAGGAGGATGACTAGACTGAAAATTTACAATGTATCTAATAAGATCACAAATTTTATCAAGAATTATAGTCTTAATTAAAAAATATAAAGACAATATAGGTGAAAGCCTTGCAATTCACTACATTGGAAAACATAACTTTTTATGGAGAACAAATTTTACAAAAATACATCCGCAATGCCTCTACATAATAAACATTTTGTATAATGAAGTCAGTATAATAATGAAAATAAATTCTATTGTCTTGAATAATTCTAAATTTATAAAAGAAAAAATCTTTTTTAAAACAGTAAAATGAACTTTGAAAGCTAAGTTGTCTAAGTCAAAACTGGATGATAAGAAATACAATCTAGCAAACATACAATAGATTTTGAAGATACCAACTCTAAATTCACCGGGAAAATAAATCAAAAATTCCCAAAGGCAAAATGCCTTTTATTCTATTCCAAAATATTCTTGGCAAGTACATATGAATTAAACATCCTAATGTCACACCAAGACAGACAACACAACCTTTGATTATCTCAAAAAAATTATGTTAGAAATGTTTTTCAACTTTATATCCTGCTGAATGAAAAGATCTTAGAAAGGAAATCCCAGTAATGCTCTGCTCATTGTTTTAAAGCAACAGCAGGAAGAAGAACATTAAAGAATTATATCTCCTCTTCAGGGCCAAGGTATTTCTTACCTAAAATATCCCATATGAAATTGTGTTTTATTGTCTCCAACAATAATTGTCTGAAATTCAGGAGGATCATAAAAAAATCTCCAGTGAAGATTAAAATTTATTTCTTTTGATTTATTAGTATTGTGTTTTCCAGAAAGAATGTCATATGGTCCAACAAGCTGAAGTCCAATACTTGATTTGAGAGCATCTACAACATAAAAACACCTATTGTTTCATGATAATAACTGTCCATACCAAATATATATTTAAAATTATTTAAAAGGTGCTATTGTTTTTATTTATTTGGCCACTATCCTTTCTGCTTCTAGGATTAATGGAAAGGTTGCATCTAACACTTGCTTTGAATTCACTTTCTCATTAAGCTCACAAAATAAAGTACTATTTAATTATTCTATTCAAACAGATTCCTGACAAACCTAGCAGACAACTTTGTCTCCCAAAAAGTAGAAAAGGAACTAGGGATTAGCCATTTTGGATCTAATTCTTACTAACAGAGATGAAATGATAGAAGGCGTAAAAGCAACAGGAACCTTGGGGGGGGGAGTGAACATGCAATATTGGAATTCAACATTACGGAAGCACAAGCAATAGAACACAGTCAAACTAGAGTCTTGGACTTTAAGAGAGCTAATTTCAATAAACTTAGAAAAGAAGCTTGGGAAATTTTGAAAAGTGAGATAATAAAAGTCTAGCACAATACCAACAAAGAAGAAAATTAACAGCTCTCAAAAGAAACCAGCATGGCTGCATAAAGAACTCTCTGATAAATTGAAAGATAAAAAGGACAAGTATAAAAAGTGAAAGAGGGGAACATAACTAAGGTAGAACATCAGCAAATAGCCCGAGCCTGCAAAGATGAAGTGAGGAAAGCTAAGGCTCAAAATAAACTAAGGCTTGCAACCAAAGTAAAAAATAACAAAAAATGCTTCTTTCAACATGTAAAAAACAAGAAAAAAGTGAAGGAAATGATTGGTCCATTAGTGGGGAAAGTGACAAGGTGACAAGCAACAGGGAGAAAGCAGAACTATTTAACTTGTTTTTTGCATCTGTCTTTACACAAAGGGAAAAAACAGACCAACCTATCAAAAATAGTGCCATAAGAAACAGAATAGAAACACAAGTTAAGATAGGCAAGAAAAACGGTAAGTGAGCACCTGTCCAGCCTAGACAAGTTCAAATCACCAGGACCAGATGGATTACACCTCAAGGTTCTCAAGGAAGTGGCAGATGTGATCTCAGAACCACTGAACTATATTTTTCAAAGATCCTGGAGCACTGGGGAACTACCAGGGGACTGGAAGAGAGCTGATGTACTTCCCATCTTCAAAAAAGGAAAAAAATGGATCCAGGAAATTACAGACCTATCAGCCTGACCTCAATACCTGGGAAGATTCTGGAAAAGATAATCAAACAACGAATCAGTGAACACCTAGAGGCAAACAAAGTCATTACTAAAAGCCAACATGGGTTTGTCAAAAACAGATCATGCCAGACAAATCTTATTGCATTCTTTGACCAAGTGACAAAATTAGTGGACCAGAGGANTGGACGAGGGGATAGATGGGGAACTGATCAAATTTACAGAGGACACCAAGCTGGCAGGAATAGCCAACACTCCAGAAGACAGACTTAAGATACAGGAGGATCTGGACAGACTTGAACATTGGGCACTAGCTAACAAAATGAAATTCAATGGTGAAAAAAGTAAAGTTCTACATTTAGGCAAGAAAAACCAAATGCACAGGTATAGTATAGGGGATACCTTGCTCAATAGTAGTAACTGTGAGAGGGATCTCAGTCCTAGTGAACAATCACTTAAATATGAGTCAGCAATGTGCTGCAGCTGCCAAAAAAGCCAACACAGTGCTAGGCTGCATTAACAGAGGGATAGAATCAAGATCACGTGAAGTATTAATACCACTTTATAATGCCTTGGTAAGGCTACACTTGGAATACTGCATCCCGTTTTGGTCACCACGATGTAAAAAAGATGTTGAGACTCTAGAAAGAGTACAGAGAAGAGCAACAAAGATGATTAGGGAACTGGAGGCTAAAACATATAAGGAATGGTTGCTGGAATTGGGTATGTCTAGTTTACTGAAGAGAAGGATGAGGGGGGGTGTATGATAGCAGTGTTCCAATATCTTAGGGGCTGCCACAAAGAAGAGGGAGTCAAGCTATTCTCCAAAGCTCCTAAAGGCAGGACAAGAAGCAACAGATGGAAACTAATCAAGGAGAGAAACAACCTATAACTAAGGAGAAATTTCCTGACAGTTAGAACAATTAACCAGTGGAACAACCTGTCTCCAGAAGTGGTGAATGCTCCAACACTGGAAGTTTTTAAGAAGAGAATGGACAGCCATTTGTCCAAAATGGTATAGGGTTTCCTGCTTGAGCAGAGGGTTGGACTAGATGACCTCCAAGGTCACTTCCAACTTTATTATTATTATTATTATTATTATTATTATTATTATTATTATTATTACTACTACTACTACTACTACTACTACTACTACTACTACTACTACTAGTATTATTATTATTATTATTATATAGCTGCTTAGCTCACCACACTGACCCCGGGCAGCCAACAACAGTTACAGTATAAAACACAACCAACAATGAAAATAACATAGAACCATCAGTCAAGGCAAAAACAAAACAAACTTCAATTAACATAACTACCTCCCGGTCATGTTACACAAAGGTTGGAGAAAATAAAGACTTTGTTACTAAAACAAAAGTATGGGACCTCTAATCTACATTATATGAAAAGTTCTGGGTTTGATTATTATGTTTCCTACAACCAGTTTTAAATACATAAAAGTAAATATATTGAATATGCAAAACAGTTATTGTTTTCATATAATGTATGCTTTTAAAAAAGAACACCTATCTATAATTCTCGCTGTTCTCAAAGATTAGGGTCAAATCCTTAAAAAACCAAAATTGCTTTGTCCATGCAGAGAACTATAGTTCAGCCGTGTGTGTGTGTGTGTGTGTGTGTGTGTGTGTGTGTGTGTGTGAGAGAGAGAGAGAGAGAGAGAGAGAGAGAGAGAGAGAGAGATTATTAGAAATAAGCCAAAAAAGTGAAGGATAAATACATTTTATATTACATGTGGAAAGGACTACTAGTGATATTAAATAATATCAAACCACAGTATGAACCAAAGCATTCTTCTAGACCACCAGAAGGAACTGAAAGACATTGTGTTATGGTGGTTTCCCTCTGTTCTTTGTGGTCAAGTCCAATATGTATTGACAGGAAGAAGTCAAGTGAGCCAATCAGGCACAGTTGGCATGTTCCAGATCTCATCAATTAAGCAATGTCACCTAAGAAGTGTACCTTCTTGGTCACAACACCTTCTAGAGAGCTATTTCCTCCCCTCCATATTGTCTTCACCCTAGTTATGTTCAAAAGAGCATTGAAAATCTGGTTCTTTCCACAGGAATTGGGTTAAAGTGGGTGGGAAGTTTGTATTTTAATGTCTGTTTTTCTGGAGGGGGATGGGGGTAGACTTGTTTATTTTAATTGTATTACTTTTACTGTATGTCACCCAGAATCATTATACAATTGGGTAGCCTCATAAATTTCTAAAATACCAGAATTTTGAAGATATTGTTACGCCTAAAATAAAATTGTACACAAACACAAAAATATATCTATTTATCTATATATCTACACACAAAAAACACTCATATAAAGAAGATAAACATTTAAGACCTACCACATGGCTTGTCAGGTTCCAATTCCTCACAGAATTTCCAGAAATGATAGAAGTCTTCAGGCATCTTGAGCCGGTAATAGCTTTCAATTTCTTGGCGAATACAATCAGAGACATCTGCTGTGCCAGCTTGTACATTTTTTACTTCTTTAATGCTTTCACCCTACCAGTAAACAGAAAATCAAGGAAGAAATAAGTTCATACATTTATCATTTTAAGACAAGGAAAAGAAGCCAAAAGTTGAATGTAATCTGTGGGCTAACTTCTGATCTGTAGCATATAAAGTAGTGCAGTAAGGAGTAAATAAGCAGCAAAGTGAATATATACAATTCTCCATATTGTTTATGTGCAACTGTTTACAGATTCAAACTAAGAAAAAAATATGCTAAGTTAAAGGAAGTTCTATCCTAGGAAATCCCTGCTTCTAAGTAACAAGTGATGAGACCAAAACACTTTGTATGAATTAATATCATTTGTTATTGTATCAAAGATCCTGAGGATGGGAGATGATACTAGAATAGTATTTTGAACTATTGTCTGTCCCAATAGTTGAAGGACACAAAACCTCCAGATCTTGGATAGTGTGGGAATGGAGATGGGGAGATATTACTGATACCTGTTTTTGTGCTTCTGCATGACATCTCTGCTTCCTACCTCCAGCCATTCTGGTACCTGTTGTGACCATTGCTATATTCTGTCTTTTGCGATTGTAACATTTCCCAAGTTCTCCTTGTGATGCCATTGCACAAAAGTTTCTATGTCAATCAAGAATAGAAGAAGATAAGACAGGGCATGCATATTGCAATCTGGGTAGCTAATAAAGGTTAAAGATTTTGGTACAAAAACTAATAAAGGAGCAAGCAACACATTGTAGTATTGCTCATAAACTGTTAAGTTCATAATTTGATGTTTACTTTTAAGCAAGTACTACTGAACTGAATGGGAGCTTCCAGAAAACATAGGGATATGTTGTGATTTTAGACATATTCTTGCTGAGGAATAGGCCTCATATCTTATATAGGAAAACTGCATTAAACCAATGCTTCTAACTACTATTGTAATAATATGCTAGATATTTATATTGCTAGGTTCAAAATAATTATATGGAGCATTTTCCATTTTGATTCCTTCAGATAAATTGATTCCAACTCTCACTATCCTGAAACAGCATAATCATAATGATTAGAAACAGGTGTTTTAGTTAACATATTTGGAATGAATCAGATTTAGCAAACATGTTTTAAATAGGTAAAATAATAATAAGCTGACTATGCCCTGAGAATATCTTTAAAGTAAATTACACTTTTGTACTTTTCAAAGTAAGCTTCCCTGAACTCTGTAGAATTTCTATCAAAGCAAATATAAATTTCTATAGAGCAAATACTTTATTATATCAGTCATAAACCTCAACAGTGAGAAAGGCAGACTTGTTTGCACCACAAAAAAATAAAAATGAAAATGAAAATGCCAGCAAACTCTGTTGAGAGCGGCTGTTCTGACCTCCTGACCATCAGTGCTAATAGAGGCAAGAGGAAAGAAAAAAGCTCAAATCGAACGGATTGGAAGTAGCTGTAAAGAGGAGCTGTGTTAATAAGCCTGTTGTAGCAAGCTCATTTGAAAACTCTGTGGTACCTTAAAGGTTCACCTGAAGACTAGCGTGTAGTCACAGGTGTGTGTGCATATACAGTCATGCGTGTGTTCATCTTTAAGGCAC
>NW_015386164.1:745053-762460 GCF_001527695.2 Protobothrops mucrosquamatus | reverse complement strand
GCTAATAGAGGCAAGAGGAAAGAAAAAAGCTCAAATCGAACGGATTGGAAGTAGCTGTAAAGAGGAGCTGTGTTAATAAGCCTGTTGTAGCAAGCTCATTTGAAAACTCTGTGGTACCTTAAAGGTTCACCTGAAGACTAGCGTGTAGTCACAGGTGTGTGTGCATATACAGTCATGCGTGTGTTCATCTTTAAGGCACTTCCGGAGGAATCGAGGAAACGGGGGCAATAAAAGAGGGGAGGACAGAGGGAATCGGTAGGATACACACGGTAGTCTGAAGGAACATATATAGAAACGAGTACTACTGAACCCAAGTTTCCTTACATTTTTATTACAACACACAAAACACCCACCGCCTCTACACTATTTTACAGAGGGGGGAAAAGGAAGAAGGAGGGGAGAAGAGAAAAACAGCAGCTTATAAAAAGGAAAAAAATTAGAACGAGGAAAAAAACAGCGGAAGAGGCAGGGAACAAAACAGGCGGCAACTATTAGAAACAAGAGTGAAAAACAGACGAATTAAAAATAAACAGCCAGGAAACTAATTTACATCCCCACACAAAAAAAACAAGCCTCCTTACGACATCAAAACGAAGCGATGATCCGTTCCAATTCGCGCTTCTCGCTCTTTCTCACGGAAGCGGAACTAAATAATGTCACAGCAGAGTGGAAAACGGCGAGCGGAATCTCCTGTGTTACTGCCCGGCTTCGTGGGAAATAGCGCCTCTGCCTTCACGGCGGGGGAATTGCTGTCGGCACTTTTTTCCCAAGAAAGGAGTTCAGCCGACCTCATCTCGAGTCGTCTCTGTTTTGAGAGTACGGAGATAAAAGCGGCTTCTCTTCTGCTGCACCTTTAAAGATGTAGGTCGGATAATAATAATAATAATAATAATAATAATAATAATAATAATAATAATAATAATAATAATAGTAGTAGTAGTAGTAGTAGTAGTAATAATAATAATAATAATAATAATAATAATAATAATAATAATAATAATAATAATAATAATAATAATAATAATGGTAATGATAATGATAAAGTTGGAAGGGACCTTGGAGGTCATCTAGTCCAACCCCCTGCTCAGGCAGGAAACCCTATACCATTTTGGAGAATTTCTGATGTAGAGAAAAGTGTATGTATGCACCTCCATGTGAATGCAGTTTACTACTTTATAACCAGACATCTGTAAATTTATTTTAAATAAACAATGATAGAATTCCAAGCGTTGTTGGTATACAAGACTTAATTTTTTTGCCTGTTTTGTATTCCCCCCTCTATGGCTTTAATACATTTTGTCAAAATAAAATCGGAAGAAGGCAATAAAATATGCTAACTGATATAGGAAAAAAATGCTTTCAGATGAGGAAAAATAGGAACAATAGGACTTAGATTTATATACCAGCCCATAGTGCTTTACAACAATCTCTCGGTGGTTTACAATGTCAGCATATTGCCCCCAACAATCTGGGTCCTCATTTTACCGACCTTGGAATGATGGAATAATAATAATAATAAAGTTGGAAGGGATCTTGGAGGTCATCTAGACCAACTCCCTGCTCAGTCAGGAAACCCTATAGCATTGGTGACGAACCTATGGCACACGTGCTAGAGACAGCACTCAGAGCCCTCTCTGTGGGCACGTGCGCCACCGCCACCAGCAGCTCATGCAGGTCCGTTAGGCCACCGCCGCCTGGAGCAGCAGCCCTGCCCAGCACAAAGGAGGCGAAGCGGCTGGCTTGCAAGCTTGAGTAGAGGTGGTAGAACACGCCCACACCCAGCAAGCCAAAGGCCAGCTCAAGCGGGAAAGCCGGATCTCCATTGGCAACATGGCCTCCCAGTCCCAGCTAGGATTGTGTGCCTCCCCCCCATCTCTGCTGGGCCTGGGCGGCCATGAAGCCAGTGGGGATCCGGCTTTCCCTTCTTGGAGTGGCCTTTTGCCTGCTGGGCCTGGGCGAGCTCTACCACCTCTATGCAGGGCCTCCTAGCCGACCGCTTTGCCTCCTTCGTGCTGGGCAGGCCTGCAGCACTGGGCGGCGGCCTAATGGACCTGCGCGAGCAGCTGGCGGCCGACCATCCATGGTTCACTCCTCCGGGTCGTCTCTACCCCCCTCCGTGCGTTAGGATCGACCCTGACCCCCCGGTACCACGGCTACCCCGAGACCGAAAGGGGTGAACCCCACAAGAAACCGAACGACCCGCACCCACATGAGATGGTGGAGATGAGCTCGAACGATCGGCCGGCGAAGTGGAGGAAACACGACCCGTCTACAGGTGCTCTGGGCAGCGGCGGCAGCCTAATGGACCTGTGCAAGCTGCTGGTGGTGCCAGCCCAAGGCGGGGCCCAGATGTATTGGGTACACAAGGGGAACATGCTCCACACACGGGCCAAGGGCAAGATCTGTGAGGGGGGTGAGGAGATGACCAGCAGCAACCTGTTCTCCAACCGCAAGCAAAAACAGATGGGACAAAGTCAGGCTGTCTGCATCATGTGCCTCCCCCCTCCTCTACGACGCCTTCTGCTGGAGGGCTGGCCTGGTATTGACAATGGGCTGTGGAGCCCCAGAGTGCACTGGTCGAGGGGCCGGCAGGCTGTGGCTGCTGATGGACACCATCGGCCCCCTTGCACTTGCTGGCCTCTGTGTGTGAGGGCTAATGGCGTCAGGCAGCAGCTGCCCCGGCCCCTGCCTCGCCTTGCTTTGCCCTGCGGCAATGGCACCCCCGCCTGGCCCCGTGCCTCATCCTGCAGGATGAGCCTCCTGCCCACCGCCCCACCTGCCAGAGACCCCCTGGATCTCCCTACCCGGCCCCCACAGGTGTCCCCCCCACAAGCAACATCAAGGTGGCCATGCCCATCCAGGCCATGCCCACCCAGTCTGTGGTGACCACCACAGCCACACCCACCCAGTGGGCCGGGTGGGCCCGAGGGCACCACAATGCTGATGTGGCCCTGGCACTTTGTGATAAATAAGTGGGTTTTGGGTTGCAGTTGGGCACTCGGTCTCTAAAACGTTCGCCATCACTGCCCTGGCTGTCCAGTCTCTTCTTAAAAACTTCCAGTGATGTAGCATTCACAGCTTCTGGAGGCAGGTTGATCCATTAATTAATTGTTCTAACTGTTAGGAAATTTCTCCTTAGTTATAGGTTGCTTCTCTCTTTGGTTAGTTCCCATCCATTGCTTCTTGTCCTGCCTTCAGGTGCTTTGGAGAATAGCTTGACTCCCTCTTTGTGGTAACCCCTGAGATATTGGAACACTGCTATCATACCCAATTCCAGCAACCATTCCTGATATGTTTTAGCCTCCACTCCCCTAATCATTTTTGTTCCTCTTCTCTATAGTCTTTCTAGAATCTCAACATCTTTTTTACATCGTGGTGACCAAAACTGGATGCAGTATACCACGTGTGGCCTTACCAAGGCATTGTAAAGTGGTATTAATACTTCATGTGATCTTGATTCTATCCCTCTGTTAATGCAGCCTAGCACTGTGTTGGCTTTTTTGGCAGCTGCAGCACACTGCTGGCTCATATTTAAGTGACTGTCCACTAGTACTCCGAGATCCCTCTCACAGTTACTACTATTGAGCAAGGTACCACGTATACTATACCTGTGCATTTGGGTTGTTTTTTTTTGCTTAAATGTAGAACCTTACTTTTTTCACCATTGAATTTCATTTTGTTACATAGTGCCTAATGTTCAAGTCTGTCAAGATCCTCTTGTATCTTAAGCCTATCTTCTGGAATGTTGGCTATTCCTGCCAGCTTGGTGTCGTCTGCAAATTTGATGAGTTCCCCATCTATCCCTTTGTTCAAATCATTGATGAAGATGTTGAAGAGCACTGGGGCACCCCACTACACACTTCCCTCCATGTACAGTAGATGCAGTTTCACTGAGGACCACACACTGGGTATGGCCAGTCAGCCAGCTATGAACCCATCTGGTGATGATGCTGTCTAACCCATATTTTTCTAATCTTATCAAGTAGTAGGTTGTGTTCTACTTTATGAAATGCCTTACTGAAGTCCAAGTAAATTATATCCACAGCATTCCTCTGGTCCACTAATTTTGTCACTTGGTCAAAGAATGCAATAAGATTTGTCTGGCATGATCTGTTTTTGACAAACCAAATGTTGGCTTTTGGTAATGACTTTTTTTGCCTCTAGGTATTCGCTGATTCGGTGCTTGATTATCTTTTCCAGAATCTTCCCAGGTATTGAGGTCAGGCTGATAGGTCTGTAGTCAACCTTGAGCTGGTCACGATCAAACTCCTGACTGTGGACAGAGTTTGCCTGGAATACTGCACTCTAACCATTGCACTACCATGGTTCAACAAAACCCTAAAAGTTTATATATTTGTTGGGTGTTAAGATGTTATTTTGGAATCCTGCTTTTCCCTGTGGAGAAATAAATTGTAGCATAAATTGTTATCCAGAAAAAGAATTATCTTCTTGAGAGCCCTAGATCTCTTTCATTGGACATCATTCCTGTCCAGACTTCTTGGGATTAGTCTAGGCAGGGGGACTGAGTTCTGGCAATGATCTATTTTTTGTGGCGGGGGGCGGGAGGATTCACATTTTTTACTTAGTTGCACAAAAGCTAAAAACTTCCATTCTGCTAAATGCAATCAAAATATTTTTGAACAAGCTATCCATCCACCCCCAATTTCAATCTCCTGAAATATTCTCACAACTGAGCAAGGTTTTGTGGCTCACAGTTTCAATACCGCATAAAGAATCTTTCTCTGATTAAATCTCTGGGAAATAAGCTTTTATGTTAGCATGGGCCTGTGTTATCAGCCACATGACCCTTATTAATGATACTAGGACTTAAGTAGCTTAAACTTGTACTGTAGGTTAATATTTTCAAAACAGAAACTCCTTGTGTATCATATGGTCTTCTCAGGCAGTAAAGATTATTTGAAATTTGTTTGGCATTGTCTGGCAACATTTTTTTTAAAAAAAGTTTCTTGTCTTTAAAATTCTTCTCTGAAGCATACTCGTTTTGTGTAACAAACTTGTGACATTTGTGTCAATATAAAAAACATTGTTTCTTTGATTGATTAATGGACTGTCTGATAGATCAGAATTAGAATTCTATGAAGAATAGAAAATTAATTGGGCAACATATTTCTTTCAGGATTAAAATACTTAGAGCTTAATTTAAGAGTTTAAATGCCAAAAAAAATCATATATAAAAATATTTCTTAGATCCATTATTATTGTCATCTTTACATCTGTGTCACATAAAGAATAGATAAGCTCTTGTGCTTCTTGCAATACAGTATCTATGGTTCCACACTTTTATATTATTCCTGATTACTAGAATACTTAGTATTTAGGATTCAATCCAAAGATTGCTTTGGAATGTGCAAATACAATATCTGTCTACAGCTCTTTAAAGCAGCTATATCATTTCCCAGGATTGTGTAAACTGAACTACCTTTTGGGATTCTACTGATAACTGCAAAAACTGTACAGAACTACTAATTATTATAATTGTATCCAATACTCAAAATACACTATAATTTTTTAGCTTGCTAGGGGGCGTTAATTTTATGGTTCATTCATTAAGACTTTGTCATAGCTCCAAAATTATGTATTTAACCACTGGTTTTTCCTTGGATCAGAAAAATACTGATCTTGTGAGATATTTCATGAGATTGCTATTCCCACTGTAATCCGTAGCAGTTCACTGCCTTCATCAGCACAATGATCCTTCCTGTTGTAACCTTGTTTGTAACCTCCCTCTCATTGTTTTCTTACTTGCCTGTCTCTCTCTTTCTCAAATGAGGATCTTTTGCCTTGCCTGTTCCTCTCCCCTTTACTTCCTTTCCTTTACACCTTTGCTTGCTAGAGAGCATCACTATTACTCCTGACAGCAATACTCAGAACAATCTCCCTCCCAAACCTGGCCTGAGTATGGCAATGTTTCACAGAGACAGCAAGAGGAATGTTACTAGTGCAGTGAAAAGTAAAATATACTTTCCTCCCATCTCAAGGAACAAAATAGATTGCTAGGAATGTAGGGAAGTGCCCTGAGACTAAGAACAAACCAGTTATTTGCCTGGAAAATGAATGGAGTAAGTGTTCTGTTCTGTGCGTTGGTAAGGCATTGAGACGTGGCAGACGAACAACAGATGTTTCTTTATTGAATCTCCAACAGAACCAAAACAAAATGGTGTGGATTCCTTTATATACCCCTTTGCAGGGACAGTGTCAGCCAATCAATGCAATGGATTCTCCCACCTTGCGCGTGCGCAATAGACTGGAGACAGCCTGTCTGGTCCTGGGCAACCACATGGTCTGCCCGGGGCTCTCTGCAGCTTCCTGCACTTGCTGAGTCACTCAGCAGGCCCAGGACATAACACCCCTCCCCTCTTAGTTCAAAACAAGTGAATACTTACTATTTTGCACTACTATAAATCTAACACTTATTCTTTTGAGCGTGTTCTGATTTCTAAGTACCCTTAAGCTTGCCCACCTACTGACAGGAATCTTACATAGTCCTGTAAATGCTTGGGCGGACCTCTGGCCCGCTCTGATCTTCTTGGAGCGGTTGTGATTGCCTGACCTGCAAGCTCGCCTGCCAGGCTTGGCAGACCAAGATTTTGATGCCCCTTAGATTCAGGCGACCCTCCATCATGCTGACTGGCCGGATCCTGTAAACCCAGACCAGAGTTCCTTGGTGGGGTAGAATTCCCCAAGTCCACAATGGACCCCTCTTGGGAACACTGTCCTGTGAGCCCAAGACCAGCAGACAGAGTGGCCTGAACAGCCAGTTTTGTGTAGTATTGCATGGACCCAGTGCCAGAGTCAGGAGCTGCCTCGTTGGCAAAACCCCCTTCTGGTGCATGTGCAATTCCGTTTTCGCAGAGAGACTGAGATCCACGATTGTGATCATGGTCCTCCCCCCCCCTGAGAGCAGAGTCAGGAGCGGAAGGGTGACTGGGAAGCCTCCAGCGCAGTTGGTCAATGTGCTGACGTAACACACGACCATCTTCCAAGGCCACTTTATAAGACAGCTGCCCAGTGACTTTGCAGACCACTGCTGTCAGCCAGAGATGTCCAGGTCCATAGTTCCTTGTCCAAACTGGATCGCCCACCTGTAGTCTCCTAGGTGCCCGCAGCTGTGACACCTGTGAAGTCACCCGGTCTGGGTGCAACCGGTCCAGTTGAGTAATGAGACGGCGACCCCAGTGGAGTTCAGCTGGGCTCTTTCCAGTAGGTGTACAAGGTGTGCGGCGGCAAAGAAGAAAGTCAGCTAACCTGTGATGCCAGCTTCCGTGCGTGAGCCTCTTCAAGGCGTCCTTGGTTGTGCGCACCATGCGCTCAGCTTGGCCATTGGAACCTGGATGAAAGAGTGTCGAAGTAGCATGGCGGATCATGTTGGCCTGTAGAAAAGCCTGAAACTCAGAAAAAGTGAATTGAGGTCCGTTGTCGGAGACAAGGACATCTGGGAGCCCATGGGAGGCGAAGATCCCTCTCAACACCTGGATGGTCCTGGCAGCAGTTGTGGTGGAGACTGGAGCGACCTCCAACCACTTGGAATGGCTATCCACAACGATCAGGAAGAATTGCCCCTGAAACGGGCCAGCGTAGTCGATATGAACCCTCGACCAAGGGGCATGTGTCTCCTCCCACCTATGTACAGGAGCCTGAGGCATTTCAGGCCTAGACTGTTGGCAAACATGGCACCCATGGACCTGGGTCTTGATCTTATCAAGCCCAGGCCACCAAAGATGGCTACACGCAAGTGCCTTCATCCAGACTATTCCCGGATGTCCCTCATGCAGAGACTGCAAGACTCTAGTCCTCAATGAGGTTGGGATCACTACCCTGATTCCCCATAGGACACAACCCTTAAGGGTGGATAGCTCATGCTTCCTCTTCCAGAAACTCTGGAACTCTGTGCCAGGACATGTGTCAGGCCATCCTGACAGTACCTATGTCAACACGCGTGTTAATGTGTGATCATTGGCTGTTTCTGCATCCACATCCCTTGCATTGAGGGGGGACTCAGGCAAATTCTGAATAGATAGTATATGGGTAGCTGGAGCAGGATCTGGTTCAATAAGCTTTAAAGGTAACCTACTAAGGCCATCTGCATGGCCCATTTCTTTGCCTGTTTTGTGAACCAGTGAGTAGTCATATGCAGAAAGGAAAATTGACCATCTCAACATTCTAGGAGAAATATGTGTGGGGTTTGCTTGTTGGTTGTAACAACCCCAGCAGTGGCTTATGGTCTGTAAAGACTGTGAAATGACAACCATATAAAAAGTCATGGAACTTTTTTATGCCAGCCACTATGGCCAAGGCTTCTCTATCTATCTGTGCGTAATTACGCTCAGCAGATGAGAGAGTCCTAGAATAGTAGGCTACAGGGACTTGTGTCCCATCAGCCTTGAGGTGACTTAAGACAGCCCCGATCCCATAAGGGGATGCATCACAGGCTATACACACTGGCAGCTGCTAATTGAAATGTGCAAGAACAGCATTTGAAGACAGCAATGCCTTGACCTCTGCAAAACTCCTTTCGTGGACTTGTGTCCACTTCCATGGAGCCTGTTTGTCCAAGAGCCGATGTAATGGCTCTGCCATTGCAGCCTTGTTAGGAAGAAAGGAGTGATAGAAATTTAGAAGCCCAAGGAAGGCTTGAAGCTCGCTCTTCGACTTGGGGCTTGGGGCCTGCTGAATCACTTTGAGCTTAGATTCAGCAGGATGGATGCCTTCTGCATCTATGCAAAACCCCAGAAATTCAGTGGAAGTTACTCCAATTTTGCATTTATCTTTTTTCAGCTTCAGCCCTGCTTTGCAGAAACGCAGCAAAACGGACCGAAGCCTCTCAGCCAAGTTTTCCGGTGATTCCCCTACGATGAGGACATCATTGAAGTAAGGGCAAACCCCCGAATATTGTGGAGCGTTCGCTCCATCACACTTTGGAAGATGCCAGGGGCTACGTTAACCCCAAACTGTAGTCTTCTTACTTTGAAAGCTCTGCGGTGTGTTACGATTGTCTGGGCCTCAGCCGTTGCTTCATCCACCGGTAGCTGTTGATAGGCCTGAGCCAAATCAAGTTTGGCGAAAACTCGGCCTCCCTTGAGTGAGGCCAAAATGTGGCTCACCACAGGCACCGGATAAGAGTGTTGCTGTAAAGCTTTATTTAACGTGCATTTATAGTCAGCACAAATGCGGACTTCACCATTGGCTTTCAGTGGAGTAACTATGGGTGTTTCCCATGGACTACTATCCACAGGTTCCAAGATACTTTGCTGGAGCAACTTGTCCAGCTCTGCATTAATCCTTTGCTTGAGCGCAAAGGGCACCCGATGAGGCTTAATCCTAATCGGTGCGATGGATGGGTCCTTGTACGACCCTAGTTCTGGACTAAACACATCAGCAAACTCCTTGAAAACTTCTGCAAGGCCAGCTGTTTGCAAGCTGTGCAGCCCAGTCACTTGAATCCCAAGTGCCTCGAACCAATCGAGTCCGATTAGGCTCGAGCAGTCACGCTTAACCACAACAACGTCCAAAAACCCATTGAAGTTCCTACACTGCACTCTGAGTGTGGCCTCCCCCTGCACGCTGACTCGGGAATTCTGAAAATCGGTAAGAACTAGATTTGACGGCCTGAGTTTAACTCGCTGGCCGTTTCTATAGCAAATTTGTTTCAAGGTATTCTGGGATATGATTGACAGAGCGGAATCCGTATCCAGCTCCATCGTTAAGGGGACCCCCTGCAATTTGACATCAATTCATAGCTTCTTCAGTGGATTGTGGGCCTGTTTTCAAGGTGCTCCTACGGGACGTGCAGTACCCCACCCTGTTCTGGCTGGGGACCCTGATACATTTCTGAGGCAATTCTTCCGAAGACCGGTCTTTCTGTCGACCCAAACAGACGGCGGCTATGTGGCCTTGCCTGCCACATGCCCGGCAAATGGCAGAGTGGAAATGGCAATCGGAGCACTTGTGGCGTCCTCCACATCTGAAACACAGAGGGAATAGAGTTGCCTTGTCCTTTCGCTCTTGAGGCTTTTTCTCTGCTGGCTTCTGCAATCGGTCAACCTCCGTCTCTGAATCCTGTTTGGATACCTCTCGTGCGACCTCTTGATGGACTGTGCTCAAAGTTGGAGGGTTCTTGGCGAGCCGCAAGGCCTTCACAGCTCTGCCCACTGCTTCGTCGGCTGAAATCTGCCTCAGGGCATCCTGGAAGGAAACGTCTTCTCTCGCAAATATCTTTTGCTGTAGCTTACGACTTCTCAGCCCACAAACTAGATGATCACGAAGTCTTTCTTCCAGGTCCTTAAATTCACATGGCCTCGCTGCTTGTTGCAACACAGCAATAAAGTCTGCAGCAGACTCTCCAGGATGCTGGTCCCTCTGCTCGAATGCATGATGCCATGCAATCACCGAAAACTTCAGTTCGAAATGTTCACGTGGCATTTTCTTCAGCTCAGAATAAGCAATGGATTCAAGTGGTGCTGGGGCGACCAGATTTTCGGCAATATCAAATGTCTCTTGCCCACAGACACACAGTAATGTTGTGGCCTTGAGACCGTCCTCCCGAACTTGGTTTACCCAAAAATAGTTCTCTACCCAGGCTACGTACGAACTGCAACGCTCAGGATGTGCTGTGTCAAATTCTGACAGATGGCCTAGCTTGGACATTGTTGCTCCTCGGCGGCCTTGTCAACGCCTCATGCTGCTTCGCTTGAGAAGGGGTTCCTGGGCGAATCTTGCCAAGCTCTCCTCCAGCGTTTTTGTACTGACAGGCAGAGTCGCGCTCTTCAGAACGCCGAACTTCCCAGCGCTTCAGGCCTTCCGTGGTGAGTCAGCCTATCTTTTTTCGTTGTTTTCTTTCAGCATGATCCCACCTTCGTCACCAATGTTCTGTTCTGTGCATTGGTAAGGCATTGAGACGAGGCAGATGAACAACAGATGCTTCTTTATTGAATCTCCAACAGAACCAAAACAAAATGGCGCAGATTCCTTTATATACCCCTTTGCACGGACAGTGTCAGCCAATCAATGCAACGGATTCTCCCATCTTGCGCATGCGCAATAGGCTGGAGACAGCCTGTCTGGTCCCTGGCAACCACGTGGTCTGCCTGGGGCTCTCTGCAGTTTTCTGCACCTGCTGAATCACTCAGCAGGCCCAGGACATAACAGTAAGCATATCAAAAAATATGCTATACCAGGGATGACCAACCTTAGCAATTTTAAGACTTGAAGACTTCCTCCCAGAATTCCCCAGCCAGCGCAAGTACAGATAATCCCTCAGGTATGAATGTTTATTTAGTGAATTTTCACAAAAACAAATTTATTCAGAAAGGGTACTTACATTAGACATTCAAAACTACGACCAAAAAGAGGCCTCTGTAGCCATGTGATTTGGATCCAGTCACTGCTGCAGGGTGGCCATTTTTAACTTTATGACTTGCCTGGGCCATTCAGGCTACAAATGCAATTTCCTGAAGCCGGCAGGGTTTTTTTTCTTTTACCCTGGTCACAGGGCCAAACAGGATCAGGTGATTTTTGCAGTCAGCATCATCTTTGTTTTTGGTTTTTTGGTGCTATGTGGAGGATCTGCTGTTGCCTGGGCTTGAGGACTGGAATGCTAGAATTGCTTCTGTAAGTATTTTAAAATATTCTTTTTCATTACTCTATAGTACTGTACTGTTTGTTTGTAAGCACTTTGGGAACTGCTCTGCTTCTTTTTAAGTACTATACTTTGCAAACTATTGTGTTTGTAAGTACAGTACTTTGCAAATATAAAGTTTGTTTGTATTTGCCTTGAAACTGCTTGTGTCAAGACTGCTAACACCGGATGTTCTTGCCTGACAATATATGAAGAAGCAAACATGTTTTATTTAACCTGTATATCACTTCTAGAGTTAAAGTCAGACAATGTTAGAAGAGAGGTGGGAAAGTATGTGCTCGGGGGATAGTTAGCCATAACAATATTTCAGTACAGTATTTCCAAGGTCAGTTGTAACCAGAGGAGTTACGGGAGGGAAAGTTCACACTTCAAACTAATTGGAGAACGTGATTGATGACTGTTAAATGAAGGAGTGAGTTATGCTTTGTTATGGGTGTTTGGGGGAGGGAGAATTCAGTTTTTGGCTTCATTATGTATGTGCCGAAGCTATGTAGCAATAAAAGGATTTTTTAAGGTAAACAAGGCCTCAAAGTTCTTTGAAAAGCTTCTTCTTCGGAACCATGACAGCTTGTAGAAAGGGTAGCCAGCATCTACACAAAGCATTCTATAAAGTTGTGTTCCTGTCAGACCCTCATATTATATGTTCATTTCATTTTGTTTTCAGGTGCTGCCATTCTGTTGGGAGGGGGGAGATCTCGCTCTCTGGGGAGGGGGAAAGCTCTGTGGGCTTTGGGATGCATTTCCTTTACTTTGTTCTTTCACCTTTGATGCATCTCTTGGGGTGTGAAAGGGAGGAGGAATGTGCCTGGGGCTATTTGTCTTATTTCTACTCTGCTGGGAAGAGACCAGGATGAAAACAAAACTGCAGCTTTATCACTTTGGGTCCCATAACAACTTCACACATGTTGATTGGCCGAAATCATACTGAACCGTCGGGCACTGGGGAGGGGTTTGAAGGGAGAGTTTAAATGTAATGTTTTACGTAGGAATTCTTCAGATTTTGCCTTGCTGTTCTGCTATCACTGTCTCTCAATAAAAGTTCCTTTTGAAACAATGCCAGTTTCAGGAGTTCTGCTTTCTTGGGACCGCTAGCTGAGGCAGGACATTACAGTTGTCAGGTCCCCAAAACCTCTGTGCTTCCCTTGCATATATATTCTATGTTTTGGGCCTGCCATTCTGCTGGGGGGAGGGGGAGCTTGGGATAACTTTTACTTTCTACTTTACCTCTCCTCCCTCTATTCTTGAGAAAGAAATGAGTCTACCTTATCACGGAGACGGTTACAGAGAAACGGAAGCTGGAGAAGACCTTGAGATGTGTGCAAACTGTCCCAACTGTGTGCAAACTGTCCCGTACATCATACCACCTATGGATTGGCTGAATTTCAAATGGACATTATAACTTTGGTGGGAGGAGGAATATTGCCTGCTTAACTATACCGTTTGTGTGGGATTTTCCCCAGATCTCGCCTTGACTTCCCTTCTGTCACTGACCCCTAATAAAAGTATCCTTTTGAGACAATGCCTGCTTTCTCGGGTGGTTAGTTGAAGTGGGTCCTTATATAAGGTGAGATCTGAGAAAAATCCTGCTCAAACGGTAAATCCCACAAAACCGTTAAAATGGACAGGAGAATGTCAAGCGGCTTTTGAGAAACTTAAGAGACTTTTTTCTGTGGCGACAGTTTTGAAACACCCGGACTCAGAACAACCCTTTATAATTCAGGCTGATGCCAGCAATGTGGCTATGGGAGTAGTTTTGCTCCAAAGAAATAAAGATGGACAATTGCAACCTTGTGCTTACACCTCGAAAAAATTGTCAGAGACTGAACAGAGGTGGGCAGCATGGGAGAAAGAGGCCTACACTGTACGGTGGACTTTGCTCACTTGGAGGCATTTCCTTGAAGGAAATAAAATACTATTTCAGGTATGGACTGATCATAAGAACCTTGAAGCCATTAAACATGCAGAAAACTCTCCCCTAAACAAGCAAGGTGGTCCCAACATTTCCATCACTTCAATTTTACAATTCATTACCTCCCTGGGGGGAAGAATTTTCTAGCTGATGCCTTATCCAGGTTACCACAATATAACAGTAAGAAAGCAGAAGTGGCCAAACCATTTCTGCATCCTCATCAACTGGCGGCCCCTGTAACCATTAGGGCCCAATCAAAACCAATGGCACTTGTTAGAAATACTTTATTATAGGAATTTAAAGCTGCCTTAGAAACAGATGAATGGTTTCACAACCATAATAACCTGTGTGCATTAAAAGATGGATTAGCGTGGATTGGTGAGAAACTTTATGTCTCAGCAGCCTTGAGATTTAAAGTGATGCAAGCAGGACACGATTCAAAAACTGCTGGACACTTTGGTTTTGTAAAAATCTTACATTTTATTAAGAGACAATATTGGTGGCCTGCATTGAAAAAGGACATAGAAAGCTATGTGGCCAGTTGCCCCACATGTGCAGCTGCCAACAGGAGACAAGGGAAATCTCCAGGACTGCTGCACCCAGTGGCAAGTCTGTCAGCATCCTGGAGAAAGATTTCTATGAATTTCATTGTAGAGCTGCCTGAAAGTGCTGGAAACACTGTAATTTGGGTTGTAACAGACTTGTTCTCCAGACAAGTTCACTTCATTCCATGCCCCAAGATTCCAACTGCAAAGACTTTAGCTAAACTCTTTGTGCAGAACATATATCAGTTTCATGGGGCTACACAATGTATAATTTCAGACCAAGGGGTTCAATCCACTTCTAAGTTCTGGAAGGCTTTTTTGGACTTAATGGATTCTAGTCAGGGGCTATCATTTTCTCACCATCCTCAAACGAATGGGGGGCAGAGAGGCTTAACTCAGTTCTAGAACAGTACCTGAGATGTTTTATTAATTACCAACATGACAATTGGGTTGAACTGCTACTGTTTGCTGATTGCTGAGGTTGCCTATAATAATGCTGTACACTCTAGTATTGGTTTTACTCCATTTCAAGTAGCAAATGATCAAATCTTTGTGGCCATACCTGAACTCCCCATCAAAAAACCTGAGATCCTCTCTTTGCAGGAGTGGATCAAACAATTGCAAAACACCTGGCCAGTGGTCAGGAAGGCTCTGGATGAAGCCAGGGAGACCTGTAAAACCCAAGCTGACAAAGAAAGAGTAGAGCAGAAACCATACAAAACTGGGGACTGTGTATTCCTCTCTAGGAAATATTTACAATCTCTACAACCTTCAAAGAAATTGAGGCCTAAATTTATAAGACCTTTTCCAGTTAAACACCTTATCAGTCCTGTGACTGTTGAATTAGATTTGCCAAAGAATCTATGGAAAATCCACCCTGTTTTCCATTGCAGTTGGCTCAAACCAGAAGTTACCTCCAATATCAGGCCTCCTGCATCACCAATGCCTACACCTATCATGGTTGAGGGAGAACAACACTTTGAAATCAAAGACATTTTAGACTCTCGAACACACCATGGAGTGACACAGTACCTAGTGGCTTGAAAGAATCTCCCTTCTGCCCAGAATGAGTGGCTATACAAGAGACACATTAGGGCCCCTACACTTTTAAAACACTTTCATTCTAAATATACTGACAAACCTCACTGACTTTCTATATTGTTGTTTTTCCCCTTCCCTTTTTGTTTTCTAAGTGGATTTCCTGTTATTCTAGGGGAGCTGTATGTCAGGTCCCCAAAACCTCTGTGCTTCCCATGCATATATATTCTACTTTTGGGGCCTGTTATTCTGCTGGGGGAAGGGGGAGCTTGGGATAACTTTCGCTTTCTACTTTCCCTCTCCTCCCTCTATTCTTGAGAAAGGAATGCATCTCCCTTATCAGGAAGACAGTTACAGAAAAATGAAAGCTGGAGAAGACCTTGAGATGCATGCCAATTGTGCCAGTTACCTGCACATCATACCACCTGTGGATTGACTGAATTTCAAATGGACATTATGACTTTGGTGGGAGGAGGAATATTGCTTGCTTAACTATACCATTTGTGTGGGATTTTCCCCAAATCTCGCCTTGACTTCCCTACTGTCACTGACCCCTAATAAAAGTATCCTTTTGAGACAATGTCTTTTTTAAGAGTTCTGCTTTCTCAGGTGGTTAGTTGAAGTGGGTCCTTACAACAGTTTTCTTTCTTTTATTTTGGAGATTAGTGTATATCACTGTAGTTTGTAGGTTTTAAATTTAAATTTCCTCCAGAAGTTGTGGGTGCCCCATCCATGGAAGCTTTTAAGAAGAGATTGAATAGGCATTTATCAGAAATGCTAGCTTGTGAGAGCTATGGGTTAGACTAGATGACCTCAAGGTCCCTTCCATCTCTGTTACTGTTGCAAACCAAGAGTTCTGTAAATCCTTCCCCCAGCTCCCTCTGTGTGCCTGGCTGGAGACTCTTAAGCTAATTAGTGGCAAGTGGTTTTTTTAAAAAGCAATTGCAATTGGAGAATTCTGTAAACTATCACCCAACCCCCAACCCCGGGCAGCTGAAGATGCTTGAGCTGACTACAAGTGGGTTTTTTTTAAAAAAAACAACTGCAATGGCTGCAAGCCTGCTTGGAGGCAATTTAGTTCCTGAGCCAAGGCTGCACCAGAAACAGCTGATGTACGGCCAGTGGGAAAGCCTCTCAGTTCAGTTAATGAGGGCAACGATCAATTAACAAATCAGAGCAAATGGTAAGTCAGATCTTCATTCATTTAACAACCCATTTGATTCAATTAATGAATTTGATTTTAAACTTTTGTAAAATTCAGTCTGATTTATTTGACGAATTTTTTGACTTACGATCCTAGGCTCCATTAGGTTCGTACCTCAAGGACTACCTATATTAAAGTTGGCCAAGGTTGGGCACTGCTATGCCACATGGGCTTGATGTAAATTGTACCAACAGAACGTTTTGACTTTCTTACAGAGTCTAGAACAGGGGTGTCAAACTCAATTTCATTGAGGGCCCTATCAGCATTGCGGTTGCCCTCGGGGGGCCGGGTGGGTGTGGCCAGGGTGGGTGCAGCCTACTGGGTAGGCATGGATGGAGTGGGTGTGGCCTACTGGATGGGCATGGCCAGCTCTACATTGTTCACGTCAAGGGTGCCTGTGGGGGCCTGGGCAGGAGTGGGATAGATCTGAGGGTCTCTGGCAGAAGGGGGTGGGACCGGGGCAAGCACCAAGGCATGGTCCATTTCTTCATTCCTCACAAAGGGTGACACTTCCCCAGCATGCACCCAGGGGGCAGGGCCGACGCGGCAGGGGCTGGTTCCTCGCTGTTTCTAGACGGCCTTGTGGAGCTAAGACTGAATGTGTTTCAGCATAGATGGCCACCACAAAATTGTACATTGGCTCCCGGCCGGCCTGGGCCAGGGCCAAGGCAGCGGGGGCCATTCCCTCACTGTTTCCAGGATGGCTTCGCGGGCCACATGAAACCACTTCGTGGGCCGCATCCGGCCCCCGGGCCTTGTGTTTGATATGTCTGGTCTAGAACAATCTGAGTTTTAGTTTTAATGTTATGCCGGGCTACCACTCTGGGTGATCCCGTCGCATATCTTTCAAGCTATTACTAGAGGAGTGGTGATAGAGGGACCTACTTACAAAGATTTGTTATACCAGAGTGGTGGTGGTAACTGGTGTTTAAAATCAATGGATGAGTTAAAGCAAAATAATCCAAATTTTTCTTGGCTTTTGTATGGACAAATTCAAGATAGATGGCGAATTGACAAAAAGACTTCTTTTGCTTCTGAAGATGGGATTTTTTTGA
>NW_015386164.1:723765-744938 GCF_001527695.2 Protobothrops mucrosquamatus | reverse complement strand
TATGGTGGAACTTACAGCAGATTTTTTAAAAAAGGATTATTTTTCTACCACAGTTGTTCCTTTTAGGTATTGTGCAGAATTTAGATGTAAAAGAGACAAATTTGATGCTTTATTGTTTATCTGCTGCTAGACTGTTAATAGCCCAAAACTGGAAGAGCCCAATTCTGCCAACGATGGGAGATTGGAGATTGAAAGTTTCATATCTTGCTGAAATGGCAAAGATTTCGGCTTATTTGAAGAATCACTCGAATGAACAATTTTTATCAATATGGGGAAGATGGATTGTTTATATTCAAAAGAAATATAAAGTGGTAGAATACAGGTTAGCTTTTTAATTTTGTAAGCTGGTTTATTTCTACTATCTTTTTTTGTAGATTAAGATATTTTGTAGAGTTAGAGATATTAGTATTTGTTTACTTTCATATGAATATTATCCTGGGATTAGGTTTGGGAAGTCCGGGGTGAGGGGTGGGGGGTTATTGTCATTGTGTTTACTTATGATTGTTTTTTTATGATTGAAAAAATAAATAAAATTTCTTAAAAAAAAAAAAAAAAAAAAAGATGCCGGAACTCACACATGTCATACAACCTGCCTTTTGGGATGGAACAAGGTTCCATCCCAAAAAGTGCCGCAGCTCCATTCTGGGCATTCTATGACAAAAAAGGCCCTGTTCATTTCTATACAATACTTGTATTATACCCAAGAAAATGATTTGATTCCTGCTTGATCTTGCTATAATTTTAAAACTAAAAGTTCCCAAGTATATATTGTATGGGAAATTATGATTAATTTAATGTAGTTTCTTCTGGCACAGGAAAAAAAATTTTTTCCCCCACTCTCTCCTGTCCTTTTCACACGTTAAGACCGGATATAGTAGTTAGTTGGAATAAATGTATCGTCCCTTTACAACGAAAAGAAATAGTGACTTGACCGATATACACATCTTGTTTCATAGGTCCGATCAGGTTGATGTCCATCAAGAGCTGAATATTGGTAAGTAAATCACATCACAAGTTTCAAACATCGGCACTGAAAAAGTGTTTTTCACAGTTACAACCATTGCAGCAGTGTCCTGGAGTCATGTGATCACAATTTGTAACCTTCACAGTCAGCTTCCGACAAGCAAAATCAATGGGGGAAGCCAGATTCACTTAATGCCAAAATGATTCACTTAGCAATAAAACTGTCTTGCTTAGAAACAGAAGTTTTGAACTCAATTATGGCTGTAAGTTGAGGACTATCTGTAAAGGATGTATTTTAACATAGCAGTCCCCAGCCTTTCCAGCTCTGGGAACTGGCAACAGCAGTGACAGCAGCAGGAAGGGGGAGAGGGGATTTGGTTTGCATACACACCATTTGCGCAAATGGAGCTTTGCGCGCTCGCCTGCTGCTTGCGCAGCCTGGTTCCCAATTGGCCGCGGACTGGTAGCAGGCTGCAGACTGGGGGTTGAGTACCTCTATTTTAACAGACAATATAGCTTTTGGGTTGCATTAGTAGGTAATGCTTTTTTTTCAAAGCTGGACATTTCTTACTTTAAAGGGACTGAACTTCAAATAGAAAGATGAAATTTAGTTCTGCATAGAAAAGTTGCCATGGAAACCTCAGATAATTGGCAAGCAGTCTGAGTTGTAGTGTGAATCACAGTGTGTTTGTGGATCTGTGAGTAGATGGGAGCACTTTTAGAATAAAGTTTATTTGGATTTTTTTGTATTCTAAATCAGGGCTTTTCAACCTTTACACCCATTGTACCACTTTTAGGATAAGGCAATATCCGAGTACTACCAGTCGCCCAGCAAGGTGTCAAAAACTTGATGACCCCAAAAAAAGGAAAAAAATCATAAAGTACAGGTAGTCCTCGACTTACAACAATTTGCTTAGAGACTGTTCAAAGTTACAACGACACTGAAAAAAGTGACTTATAACCATTTTTCATACTTATGACTGTTGCAGCATCCCCAGGGTCATGTGATCACCTTTTGCAACTTTTTGACAAGTGAAGTCAATGGCCAGGGGGGCGTGGCAAGGTCATCACTCAGGTTGCAGGGTGCCTGTGGGGGGTGCAGGTGGGGATGTGGGGGGATCCGTGGATCTCTGGTGGAGGGGGTGGGACAGGCATGGGAGCCTTCCTTCCCTCCCTCTCTCCCTCCCATTGTCCCTTCCTTCCTTCCTTCCCTCCCACTTCGTCTCTTCCTCCTCTCCTCCCTCCCTTCCATTGTCCCTCCCTCATTGTCCCTTCCTTCCTTCCTTCCTTCCTTCCTTCCTTCCCTCTTTGTCTCTTCCTTTCTTCCCTCCCTCCCTCCCTTCCATTGTTCCTTCCTTCCTTCCTTCCTTCCTTCCTTCTTTGTCTCTTCCTTTCTTCCCTCCCTCCCTTCCATTGTTCCTTCCCTCCCTCCCTCCTTCCTTCCTTCCTTCCTTCCTTCCCTCTCTCTCATTGTCCCTTACTTCTCTCCCTCTTTGTCCCTTCTTTCCTCCCCCCTCCATGCCCAGGAAGGGACAAGAGGAGGGGGACAGGCTGCCAGCGTGGCTGGTGGCTGTGCTGCTGGTGGCCATGGTGACATGCTAAACCTGCCTGTGCATGCAGAGGCAGAGGCAGAGGCAGAGGCAGAGGCAGAGGCAGAGGCAGAGGCAGAGGCAGAGGCAGAGGCAGAGGAAAGCTCTGCCCAGCTCACTTGCTCGCGCTTCGCCGGAAAACATGCCGCTTGCTAATTTAGCAGAAGCGCCAGGATCAGCGCCGGGATACAGCTGATCCGCGCTTCTGGGTGGCTCAGCAGAAGCATGGCTCAGCTGTAGCTGCACATGCCGATCCTGGGCTCTTGCCCAGCTCACTTGCTTGCGCGAGTGAGATGGCAGGGGCGCGAATCGGCGTGTGCTCAGAAATGCCTATCTCGTGCTCCTGCTCATCTCGCTTGCAGAAACAAAATTCAGAAGATAAGGAAAGGCGTCAAAAGCTGTTGATAGATAGAAAGCAAGCAGAAAGCAAGCAAGCTCGGCAGGAGCACGGAATCGGCGTTTATGAGCACACGCGGATTCACGCCCCTAATAGCCGTGTGCTCAGAAACCCCGATTCCGCGCTCCTGTCCAGCTCACTTGCTTGCTTTCCACTTGCTTTCTATCTATCAACAGCTTTTGACGCCTTTCCGTGTCTTCTGAATTTTGTTTCTGCAAGCAAGTGAGATGAGCAGGAGTACAAGATCGGCGTTTCTGAGCACACGCCGATTTGCGCCCCTGCCCTCTCGCTCGCTTGCCAGCACCCACAATCTGCCCAGCCTCCCCTCTGCCTGCTTTGCGCAGCTCCTCCTGAGCCCCCCATGCCCACCATTAATCCTCCCACCACCATGCAGGGTAAGGTTGGCACCCCTACCCCTGCCCAGATGCCCTCGCCTCCCTGAAGCATTTTTTTACTCACCTGCTTTCAGCTGCACTCCCTTTCTCCTTTTGCTTCTCTGCCTTCATTTGCTTCTCTGCCTTCACCACGTGTTTGTGGGTAAAAAAGAAAAAAAAGTTCCATGAGACTTTCTAAGTTCTCGCGAGAAGTTAGAAGATCTCATGGAACTTTTTTTTTGTCTCACAAACACATGGCAAAGGCTGAGAAGGACAGGAGAAAGGGAATGCTGCTGAAAGCAGGTGAGTAAAAACATGTTTGGGGGAGGTGAGGGCATCTGGGTGGGGGTGGGGGGACCCAGGCAATGTGTTGCATAGCTCCCGCGGAATCTCCACTGAAGACTGCGTGAGGCTGCCTGCCACCCCAAGGCCGCCGCCAATCAGCTGGAACTGCGTGCTTTGATCCTGGGCTCTCAGTAGGACCCAGGCAACGTGCAGTTCCAGCTGACTTTGCCACAAGCCTGTGCTGCTGCTGCTTCACCTCATCCACTTTTACACTTTCTTTTACATTTTTTAAAATATTTTTTTTACAGTGCTGTTCAACCCGTCCTTCGCGTACCACCAGCCAGGTGCTCCCGTACCACTGGTGGTACGCGTACCACCGGTTGAAAACCCCTGTTTTATAGCTTATACACTTTCTCACGCTAACAGTTCATGCGCAGCTAAAGATTTCATTTCATTTGAATACACATTTTCTTATCTACCAGGTTAGACACGGCTTGTTATTTCTCTGCGCTCAGATACACAATTGCTGGCATTCAGATCCAGGCTTTTTCTCCTTGGGCAACAAATTGTAACTTACAATGAAGCTTTTTCTCCCTGGTCAGCACATTTTAAGTTACATGGGAATGAAGTACAGAAAGCAAGGAATAAAGAATGAACAATGGCTGGGTTATGCATAAATGGTCACTTTCTGGTCCCTTCAGCATACTAACTGTTTATCAAAAACAATTTGAGGTGTATTCACTTGCAGATTTTAGGTTGCTTTTCCCATTACAAATTGTCCTTGTAATTTATACAAATTATCTTTGTAGGATTTTCAGAAGAGGCCCTCATGAAAATGCTTTTAAAGTAAGATAGCCATTTTGCTGGCATCTGGGAGAATGTTCTTCCTTTAATTCCAAACTCTCGAATGCATTTCCTCAGAAGTTTCAATGAGTCTGGGTTTATAAGAATCTGTAAACAGTTCTTTCTTTCATTAAGCTTTTCAGTTGTGATTTCTTCTACTATTAATTTGAGATTATATTTATTTTATATATTTTATATTTTAATCATGAATAACTGCTATGACCATTCATTTGAACATACGATACAATCTTATAAAATGACAATATATTTAATAAAGATAAGTAATTATTTTGAAATACAATATAATATCATTCTTCTGTGGAATGGTTTGGTGGGGAAAATATGGCCAAACTAACAATATCTTCACACAATCCATTGGCAAAAGATTAATAATTAAAATAACCGAATAAGAGAGATGGAAGGTGTTAAGTCCGGAGAAGAATGGCGAAGGAGGCAATGCATGTTGCTAACAGAGCTTTATTCTCTCTCTCTCTTACAGCTAACAACCAACAAGAGCAGAGGCACGCAGGCCTCTATTTATACCCCCGGATCCCCGGGCAATTCCAACCAATAGCAGGCAGTCTTTTCCCGCCTTGCGCATTGTGCTCAAGGCTGGCGCTGCTCACTCTGGTCCCGGGCAGCTTTTGCAATTGCCCGGGACTCTTGCAACGTCCCGAGCCTGCTTCTGCAGGCTCAGGACACAACACCCCTCCCCCCTTAGATAAAATAATGCTGCGCCCAACATGGACGCCACTTTAGTGGAACATGTGTTTACAACTTTTTGCATTAGATGCACAGAGTGTGAGAAGCACAGGGTCGTTCTGCCGTTCTGAGAACCAATGCGCCCACCCTTTTCCTATGAATTAACCAGTCTGCACCTCTTGTGCAGATTCCTCTAGCTTTTGTTCACCTCACGTAATCTGCAAGGTATTTGGGAGGGCCTTTGACCCGTTGCGACCTTCTTGGACCTGGGGAGCTTGAAGTATTCCCACCGTTGCTTTCCACACTAGGTGAATTACACTGTGGCTGTCTTAAGACTGCTGCCTGACTTCCCTGCTCGCCTCCAAGGCTCAGGTAGTCAGGACTCTGCTGATCACTATACCTGGTCGACCTGCCTCTTAGGGAGTTTTCTGAGCCCTCTGAACTCATCTCCTTGTCCCCTGAAGGTGTGTAAATTTCCTGGCTCTTTTCTGTAGTGATAGGGTCCAAGGATACCTCCCTGTTAGCCCTAATGCGTGGGGACTTCCTTCTGTGAGCCATTGCTGAAAAGGGCAAGTCCCCAACCTGTTGTGCCTGCTCTCTTGTATGTTGTGAGTTATGAGTATGCTCCCGGTCAGTCTCCTTGTCTGGAGTATTGTTGGTGAGTTGTGGGTAGTGAGTATACCTCCGGTGTGACTCCCAGGCTGGAGTGAGTGTGGGGCTGTATGTTTGCCCCCTTCCCCATGAATTCCTATCTGGAGCTCTTGCGGAACTTGGGTGTTGTGTACCCATGGTGTCCTCAACAGCTAGTGTCGGCTGCTGATGCTGACTCTCAGAATGCATTTCCCATTCCTCCTCCCCCCTAGAGAAGACTGAGGAGGAAACCGAGGCGAGTCCCGCGTCACACGTAGTTGATCTATGTGGCGGCGAAGAACGCGGCCGTCATCCAAGGACACCTCGTAGGACAGAGGCCCCGAGACCTTGCAAACCACAGCTGGGACCCAGAGGTGTCCAGGCCCGTAATTTCTGGTCCAGACAGGATCGCCCACTTGAAGGACCCGTGGTGGTTGCGGCTGGGACACCTGTGAAGCTACTCACTCCGGATGCAGTCTGTCCAATTTAGTCACAAGCCGGCGACCCCAACGGAGTTCAGCCGGGCACTTACCAATGGCAGTGCACAGAGTAGTACGATGGGCTAGAAGGAAGTCAGCCAACCTGTGATGCCAGTTGCCATAAGTCAGTTTCTTGAGAGCGTCCTTGGCGACGCAGACCATTCGTTCAGCCAGACCGTTGGTGGAAGGGTGGAATGGAGCCGAAGTAGCGTGGTGAATCATGTTGGCTTGTAGAAACCCCTGAAACTCAGTAGAAGTAAATTGAGGACCATTATCCGACACCAACACATCTGGCAGACCATGGGCAGCAAAAATGTTTCTCAACACCTGGAACCAGAACCGTCATCACCACCTACTGTGTCCGTGTTGGAGGTCGGTAAACCTTACCGATAGATGTTGTTGGTCCTTCTTAACGCCCTGAAAGGGCCCAGCGTAATCTATATGTATTCTAGACCATGTAGTGTGTGTTTCCTCCCACCTATGCACAGGGGCCTGGGGCATTTCTGGCCTGGACTGCTGACACGCATGACATCCATGTACCTGGGCCTCAATGGCCCTATCAATGCCAGGCCACCACAAATGGCTGCGCACAAGCGCTTTCATCCTGACAATCCCAGGGTGATCCTTATGTAAAGAAACTAAGATTCTCGACCTCAATGAGACCGGAATCACAACTCTAGAGCCCCAGAGGAGGCAGCCATTGAAAGTGGACAACTCGTGCCTCTTGACCCAAAAACGTTGAAAGTCCTCCTCTGGGCATCTGTCAGGCCAACCTGACAGCACCCATGTCAGCACGCGTTTAAGCGTGTGATCAGTGGCAGTTTCAGCAGCCACATCCCTAGCATTAAGGAAATACTCTGGCAATTCCTGAATGGACAATATGTGCACAGCAGGGGCAGGATCAGGCTCCACAGTAGGCAATGGCAGCCTACTTAAGCCATCAGCATGACCCATTTCTCTGCCAGGTTTGTGAACTAGTGAATAGTCATAAGCTGACAAAAAAATGGACCATCGCAGCATGCGAGGGGACAGGATGTGTGGGGTTTGTTTGGACGTAGTGAATAACCCCAGCAAAGGCTTGTGGTCAGTAAAGACCGTAAAATGGCAGCCATAGATGAAATCATGGAATTTTTATATTCCAGCTACAATAGCCAAAGCCTCCCTATCAATTTGAGCATAGTTACGCTCAGCAGCAGACAATGTCCTAGAATAATATGCCACAGGGACCTGAGTCCCATCAGCCATCAGATGGCTAAGCACAGCACCCACACCATAGGGGGAAGCATCACAAGCCAGACACACTGGCAACTGCTCATTAAAATGAGCTAGCACCACATTGGATGTAAGCAAGGCCTTAACCTCATTGAAACTGGCTTCATGGACTTTGGTCCAGCACCAACAGGCATTTTTATCTAAAAATCTGTGTAAAGGTTCAGCAATAGCAGCTTTATGAGGTAGAAAAGCATGATAGAAGTTTAGTAAACCCACAAAGGCTTGTAATTCACCCTTAGACTTAGGGCTTGGAGCCTGCTGAATAGCTTTGAGCTTAGCACCAGACGGGTGTATACCCTGAGCATCTATCCTGAACCCCAGGAAATCAGTGGAATGTACACCAATCTTGCATTTGTCCTGTTTTAACTTAAGGCCTGCTCTTCGGAAACGAAGCAAAACAGCCCTTAACCTCTCTGCCAGCGTTTGAGCTGAGTCCCTTACGATGAGAACGTCATCAAAATAAGGACACACACCAGGAATACCCCTCAGGATGTTTTCCATTACACTTTGAAACATGCCAGGGGCTACATTCACCCCAAACTGCAACCTTTTCACCTTGAAAGCCCCTCTGTGGCATTGTTATCAAACTCGGAGACGACAACGTAGTAGTTGTCCGTTGACAACTATACGAACTCGGTCCAGTTCGAACCGTTTTTAGAACGGGAGAAACTCTCTTCGGTTTTACACCGAGTGATGTCCGTGTCCTATTCGTACAACGACATCCCGGAACAAATCACACGTGAACATCAGACGTGTTTATGCTTACAGGGGTATTGCCTTTAAAGGCGTTACAATGGGGGTTTCCCACGGGCTGGAATCTACAGGCTCTAATATGCCTTGCTGGAGCAACTTGTCCAGTTCAGCATCAATTTTGCCCTTAAGAGCAAATGGTACTCTCCTAGGTTTAACCCTTATGGGCTGTACAGCTGAGTCTAGCTTTAGCGAAACTGGAGGTCCCTTGTAGGATCCTAGCTCAGAACTGAACACATCTGCAAACTCCTTGCAGACATCAGCAAGGGTCTCCATTTGCAACTTGTGCAGCCCTGTTACCTGGATTCCTAAGGCCTCAAACCAATCAAGTCCAATTAGACTCGTGCGCTCACCCCCCACAACCAGCACGTCTAAGGGGCCTTCAAAATTCTTATACTGTACCTTAAGGGTGGCCTCCCCCTTAACGCACACCTTGGAATTTTGAAAATCAGTAAGGATTACATTAGAAGGCCTTAGCGAAGCTCGCTGGCCACTGCTGCTGCAGATTTTGTGAAATGTGTTAAGGGAAATTATGGATAGGGCAGACCCTGTGTCTAGTTCCATCGACAATGGAACTCCTTGCAATCTTACTTTAAGAGATAATTTCTTTTTAAGGGGTTTGTGTGTGCCTATTCTTAAAATATTCCTGCGCGTTGCACAGAACCCCACCCTGTTTTGGCTGGATACCCTGGTACCTTTCAGATTCAATTCTTCCTTCGGTTGTACCTTCTGTCGACCCAGGCAAACCGCAGCGATGTGGCCTTTCTTTCCGCACGCTCGGCAGATGGCGGAACGGAACCGACATTCTGCTCGCTTGTGGCGACCTCCGCATCCGAAGCATCGAAGCTCAGCTGGGCCTTTGTCCGGACGATCTTTGGGCCTCCTTCCGGCTGCTTGATAAAGCTTTTCCACTTCATCTTCAGGATCCTCTTCCAAGTCCTCCCGCACGTCCTCCTTGTGGATGGTTGCAATCTCTGGAGCGCTTCGAGTGGGCCACAGATTCTTTACCGCTCCACCTGCAGCTTCCTCTGCCATAACCTCTCACAGAGCATCTTGGAAAGAGACATCTTCCTTAGCAAACAGCTTCTTCTGTAAGTCTCTGTTCCTCAGTCCGCACACAAAACGATCGCGCAGCCTTTCTTCAAGATCCTTGAACTCACACGGTTTAGCCGCTCTTCTCAAGGCTGCAATAAATTCTTTTGCTGATTCCCCAGCTCGCTGATCCCTCAGTTCAAATGTGTGCCTCCAAGCAATGACAGATTGCTTGGGCTGGAAGTGTTCTTTCAAAAATTTCTTCAGATCAGAATATGAAACAGTTTCTAGCGAGGCTGGGGCGACTAGATTCTCGGCGATCTCAAAGGCGTCTTGCCCACAAATGCACAACATTGTGGCAGCCTTTAGGCCATCTTCCCTTATCTGATTCACATGGAAGTAAGTCTCCACCCTTGCAATGTAAGATTCCCACTTCTCCGGGTGAGAGACATCAAATTCAAATACTCGACCTATTTTCGCCATGACCAAGGGACAGGGTTTTCTTCAGCCGCACTCACCCTCCAGTGATGCTGTACTGGCAGGATAGATGCTGACTTCAACGCCGTCGTCCCTCTTCTGGACTTCGTTTGGGTGAGTCTTCAAGCTTCCCTAGCTATCTAGACTAGATCCCACCTTCGTCGCCAGTGTTAAGTCCGGAGAATAATGGCGAAGGAGGCAATGCATGTTGCTAACAGAGCTTTATTCTCTCTCTCTTACAGCTAACAACCAACAAGAGCAGAGGCACGCAGGCCTCTATTTATACCCCCGGATCCCCGGGCAATTCCAACCAATAGCAGGCAGTCTTTTCCCGCCTTGCGCATGCGCGCAAGGCCGGCGCCGCTCAGTCTGGTCCCGGGCAGCTTTTGCAATTGCCCGGGACTCTTGCAACGTCACGAGCCTGCTTCTGCAGACTCAGGACACAACAGAAGGGTACTTGAAGGTCTTTTAGTCCAACACCCCTGCACAAACAGGAAACACTATACCATTTCAGACAAATGATGGTCCAATCTCTTCTTTAAAACCTAGAGTGTTGGAGTATTCACAACTTCTGGAGGCAAGTCATTCCACTGATTAATTGTTCTGTCAGGAAATTTCTCCTTAGTTCTAGGTTGGTTCTCTCCTTGATTAGTTTCCATCCATTGCTTCTTGTTCCACCCTCTGGTGCTTTGGAAAATAGCTTGACCTCCTCTTCTTTGGGGCAGCTCCTTAGATATTGGAAGACTTCTATCATGCCACCCCTAGTCCTTCTTTTCATTAAACTAGACATACACAATCCCTGCAATTGTTCTTTATATGTTATAGCCTTCAGTCCCCTCATCATCTTTGATGCTCTTCTCTGCACTCTTCCTAGTGTTTCAACATCTTTTTTATATCCTGGCAACCAAAACTGGATGCAGTATTCCAAGTGTGGCCTTACCAAGGCCACATGAGGACAAAAAGATTGATGTGATAGGAGGTGAATAGATAGAATGCTTATACTAAAGACATTAGGAGAAGGAGCTCTTATCTGGATTTTACTTTTAAAAAATAGTTGTTTTAAACCCATACTAAAAAACACAGGACACATGAAAGCAGTGGGTATTTTGGAAATGTAAACTGCTTCGGGACTTATTTTGTAATGGAACTTTGCCTAAATTGCTTATCCTGAGATAAGGTAAGCAGCAAAATAAAGAAGAATAATTTCAGATAATTTTAACTTGAATATTTTAGATAACAGTATAACTGGTTTAATCCTATTTCTATTATGTTTATGAGTGAGCAAAAAAGAAAACACTATAATTTGACTTTGGAATTCCTATGCCAAAGGACCTTTAGCACTTACAGAAATTTCTTCAAGCTATTTAGTGCTCCTCAAAGCTAGAAGGAACTCTGGGAATCATATTCTGAATGAATAACAGTGACTGCAATTTGGATGCACAATTGAGTATGGACCTTTACTGTTTTCAATAGCATGCATAGTCTAATCTGTTTTCCCAATATTTGGATGAGTATAAACAAATTAGTGTACTTAAATGTCCATACAATGTAATTATTGTAAATAAATGGCATCTATGTATGAATCCATACGATTCAGATGCAAATATGACTCGTGTTAGTTATTTTTTTACTTAACAGGTTTGACAACTACCGTATGTCAGCCTGCTTAAATGAATTGGGGCTTATATTAACTAATTTCACAAATACCCCAAATATCCAGGTAAACAATATATGACCATGTGGATGTCATTGGGCCACATATCCCATTATTCTTCAGTACAAACCATCTTGGTTATAGAGTTGGAATGATCACTTTTTTTGTGGACCAGATGCTCATCTCTGCCAAATACTTTCACCCATCTGGAGAAAATATGCTGGATATCCTTATCTTGTAAAGTTATAAGAGTGAAACTATAACTTATTATTTGCTTGCCCCAGGTTTGGGTATTGCGTCATTATCCGTAGCTCAGTTTTTGGTTGCAGAGGCCTTTCCAGAAGGCCTCTGATGGCAAAATGCAGGCTGAGGGGCACCGCAGAAGAAGTGGGCCGGTGAGGTGAGGCAGGTGTCGATTGATGGAAGGCCTGGCTGTAACGGTAAGCGGGTGGGGGGCACTTGGGGGATCTCCATCCCCACCCCCAACCTAGCTTGATTTTTAGGTGTGCACCTCACCCCAAAGTAGGGCTTATTTTTGGGGTAGGGCTTACATTAGGCCCACCCCCAAAAATCAAGCTAGGACTTATTTTCGGGGTAGGTTCTTACTTTCAGGGAAATACAGTAAGCAAAAAACAAAATAAAAATAGTTTATACCTAGTATCTATTGCAACCTCAGCTATAAAAGAGGAGGCGCTTATAAGCAGAAAAACCAGTATGCCAGGAAGTAAGGATGTTTCTGTGAGATTATTAAACACAGTGATGCATAATTAGACACTGTCAACCTGGAGTTTCTTTTTCAAGCCATTATCTTCTGATAAACCTAAATGTTTGTGTTGCCAAAATTACCAGAAAAGCAGTCCTACTTCCCTGGGTTGTTTCAAAATTAGGATTATACTCCCTGAGTGCATGTACTAAAAACAGAGGTGAAAAGCAGGGCAGGGCAGGGCTGAATGCACTGACTCTATGTGAAAAGACAGCATAATCTCTGCCTTAGGTTTGGTACAGTATTTCTCACATCAGAAATACCCCAGGTCAGAGAAGGCTGTAGCGAAGAGAGAAGTCTGTTCATATGTTATGCCAATCAATGGTGTATTAAGCCCTGACACTTAATACATCACAAGTGATTGGGCCTGTAGAACATACTAAGCTATTTATCAAATTTTAGTGGTTGAGTTTACATTAAACCAAAACCAAAAAAACCCCCAACATACAGCTTAATAAAGTGTATAAATCCAGTGCTGAATATCTAAATTAAGTGTTTATGTGTACCATTACTCTATGAAAGCCCTGCAACAGTATAATTTTCAACACTATTCAGCTTCTGATTGTGTCCAATATGATTTTTGCATAAAGCAATTTCTGCTTTATACTCTTAAGCAACAAAAACTGGTTCCTCTTATAATAAAAAAAAATCTCTTACTGTAATTGGATCAGTCTTTAAGAAGTGTATCAGAGATCACTAGGTTTAACCAGCATGGACATCTGATTTTCAAAGACGCCTTTATTGAATGTCACAAGGGAAATGAAACCGAGAGAGACCTTGAAGAGTGCACCAAAGGAGCCAGCTACAATAACATTATACCACCTTTGGATTGGCTGAGATTCAAATGGACAGTGAGACCCTGGAGTAACAAATACTGCTTTCGATATACTGCTTGCGTGGGCTAATTTCTCAGGCCTCACTTTGTTTCCTTGCTATCACTAACTCCTAATAAAAGTTCCTTTTGAGACAATGCCTGTTTCAAGAGTTCTGCTTTCTTGGGAGACCTAGTTGAGGCAGGTCTGCATCGTGCCCAACCCAGAGACGCAGCTTCCCTACCGAGGTGGGTCTGAATCGACCTGCCCCTTCCTGCCAGCGAAGTGGAGGAAGCTGAAACAGAGACCTGGAGTGAAGCCGTCACCCAGGCAGGCCCTGAGGAAGGCACTTCCAGGGACCTGGAAGAAGCAAAACCATCTGTGGAGGGCGATTGAGCTAGGTGGTCATTCAGGGTCAGAAAAAGGAAGACTGGTAAGGAAGGGCTCAGAAAGTAACTATCACCCGAGGTGGTAGCAAGAAAAAGGCAAAGAAGAAAAATCTGGATCTACTCCTGAGGAAGGTAAAGCAGATTCCAAAACGGAGATGGTGGAAGCAGTCCTGAAACAAACTATGGAATACGTGAGGCAGTCCTTTGAGGAGCTGAAAGCCCAGCTGCAGGAACACCCAGGGTCGGAGGAGGAAGCGGAGGAGAAAGCTGATGGAGTGGAGCCAATTGCGACTGAGGTGGCAGTGCTGGCTGCTCCTCCTGCAGCAGCCCCACAGCAAGCGCGCTCTCCCCAATGACCCAGAGAGGGTCCACCCCAGCCCATGGAAGTGAAGCTGATAACATTGGAGGTGAAATTTGATAGAAATCCCAAGTGACTGGGATTCTTCCTTGCCCAGGTCTTCACCTACATGCAAATATATGGGAGGACGTTGCCAACAGATGAGGAGAAGGTCAGGGTAGTCACCCTGGCACTAGAGGATAGCGCAACTGACTGGATGGTAACCATGTACAATCCGAGCTGAGAAATTTCAACCAATTCATGGCAACCCTCCGACATCTGTTCGAAGACTACCTTGTGACCACATCAAAGCAGTGAAGCAAGGGCGACAGACGATAGCTGAATACACAGAGGAATTCCGAGAGCTGGCCAGTCATCTAAACTGGGCTGAAGACATCCTGGTGAGTTGTTTCCAGGATGGGCTCAACAAAGATCTGTACAATGCCTGTGTGGCACGTGGAACCCAAGGGTGATTGTATGATTGGTGCCTCTTGGCAGAAGAGGTGGAAATAGATCAATGCAAGCATCAGCACCACTTGGTGAGACCAGGAAATAAGCTGCAGCCAGAGAGGAGAGGAGCAAGAACCCCATAGGTGCAGCCGTGCTCCACCACCTGCTTCAAATGCAGAAAAGAAGGCCACTGAGCAATCGACTATCACAGCAAAATGCCGGCGAAAAAGGGAGACAGTCAGCCAGTCTTTACAAACAAGTTGATGGCTCACTGATAGGGGGCAAAATCGCTTCCCATCTGACGGAGCTGGTTCAGCTAGAGTTGGAAGACCACCAAAAGACTATTCATTTTATGATTGCCCCAAAGATGGCTGAGGACATGTGTTGGGATTTTCTGTAATGGTCAAGTAACTTTGCTTTGCATTAAATGTAGATTTATTGTCAGAACCTGACAATGAATAAGAAACTAGCATAGCTACATATCCTATCACATAACCACATCCTTTGCTGTGCTTAAACACCTGCTGTTACTTGGAAACGCCAACCACAGTGCCTGTCCGGATAACTCTGGACATGAGAGAAAACCACATCCTCTGACCGAAACAATGGTTAAGCCAGCTTAGCAACGGCCATAAGCAACGGGGCAAGTAGGAACCAAAGAGCAGTGAAGAAGCTTGCACCTGCTTTTGCACAAAACCACATCCTATAGAAAGCATTAACCAATTATATGCTAAGACATAACTGCATGGTAACCCATTTAGTTTTCTGCCCTGCAACAAGTATGTAACCAATTATATGATAGCATGTACTTATTGACTGCACATGTAACCAATCATGTAACAAGCGTGTACTTCCTCATATATGCCAAATAAATGAGGACCTCAGAACACACCCTGGGTCACTCACCTCGAGGAAATTCCTGCGTGTCTTTTCTTTTCTGGCTTGTCGTCACTTGCCAGGACTCCTGGGTGGCCCACCTTGATTGTGGCAAACCACAAAAGACACAAATGGTGACCCCGACGTGATCTCTGCGGAAGTTGTTGCTCACCCAGAGAAACGTCTCGGACCCCCCTTTACTCGTTCGCCTGAGGGAGGCTGCGCATTCGTCCCGTCTGAAACACGGCTGGATAATCGTGAGTAATGGGGGGAAAGCTCTCTCAACAACAGGTCGAGCACCTGAGAGAACTGAAGGAGCTAACTGAATCTTCTAAAAGATTTGCTTTTAGTGGGGGAAAATCACTCCCTCGTGTGAAAAGCAATGATTTAATTGGCCTTCTGTCATACATCTGGAAACATCATCCCAATTACCCAGAAAAGGGGAGTTTTAAATTGAGTACATGGACAAAATTGGGAGAATGTCTCCACTCGGCTCCTAGAGCTCCAATTCACGTTTTAACTACATGGCGTGCAGTCATGGAATGTCTGACAATCCATCATAAATTTGATAAACCAATGTCAAGTGATTCATTGCCTCCACCGTATGAATCCACAAAACAGGATTTGTATCCTGTCTTGCAGAGTTCTGAAAAAGTCTCTGCTCCAAGTGCACCCAATGAACCGGCTACAGCTGGAGGGGGTGTCATAAGAACTTTGATAGAAGCACGAAAGAAAGGGGAACTCGACTGTGAAGAATTGGAGGCTTGTGCTGCATTTCCTGTCACCTTTGTTGTGCCACCGGGCGCAGCTCCTGGAGCAGCAGCAAATGCTGTGTATGCTCCTTTGTCTATGAAACTAATAAGAGAAGTGAAACTTGCTGTCTCTACATATGGTCTACAAGCTCGCTATACGCAGGGACTTTTGGCTTCTTTTACTTCTGCTGTTACTGAAATGCTCTTAGCAGATTGGCAGGCTTTGTTCAATATGATTTTAACTCCTGCTCAATATGTGATCTGGTGGTCAGAATATCAGAAGCAGGCAAAGATTGCTATAGCTGCAGGATTACCCGCCAATGTAACCGAGGGTCATATTCTGGGCACTGGCGCCCTTAATACAGTGGCAGCTCAACTCGCATCTGATAGAGCGGCTTTTGGAATTATTAGCCAGTGCGCCTTAGGTGCCATCAAAAAGGTGGATGATTCTTCTAAAACCCAGACACAAACATTTTCAAAAATCATCCAGCAGGCAACTGAAAATTATGCAGATTTTGTCAGTCGCCTTCAATTGACTTTGGAAAGGCAGATAGACAATAATGCAGCTCGTGAAGAATTGTTGTTAAAATTAGCTTATGAGAATGCAAATCAGGACTGCAAGAAAATCCTGCACCCAATAGCCAATCGCCCTGATGCTACACTTGCTGACTTTCTTCAAGCTTGCCGCATAGTGGGAACAACCAGTCACAAAATGGAGGCTTTGGCAGCCGCCCTGCAAAACAACAACCTGCTTCCTGTTTCTCCTTCCTCTCTGCCTATGCCCCACCCAACAGGAAATTGCTTTGACTTTCACAAAATGGAGGCTTTGCAAAACAACAACCCACTTCCTCCTTCTTCTCCCTTTTCTTCACCTATGCCCCGCCTAACCGGAAATTGCTTCAATTGTGGTAAACCCGGCCATTTTAAGTCACAGTGCCGCGCCGTTGGGGGCGGAGCTTACAAAGGACAGTTCAATCAGTCAGCCAAACCAAGGACAGTTTGCCCAAAATGCAAACAGGGGTTTCATTGGTCTAACCAGTGCCCCTCCTTCCCCCGCACCCCCCAAGCCCCACTGAAACATCAATGGAGCAATTCGGGAAACTAATTTTGGGGCATTCGGCCAGCCCCCCCAAAAGGCCAAAGAATTGCATGACCAAATGGACCAAGTCCTTTCTCATTCTTTTGAAATGGTAGCAGATGAAACTGTCACCTATACTTTACCTGCTCATGCTTATCATCTCTTCATTTCACCACGACTCAAGCTTGATTTGCCTCCAACTTTACCTGCTCTAATTTTTCCCAACCTTGACCTAACATCCCAAGGAGTAATGGCCGCTCCCTTTCTGCGTTCCTCTTCCTCTTTCTCGGATCTTGCTTTAACTATCATGATTAATTCTCCAATAACAATAACTAGAGGAGATGTGGTTGCTACAATGATTGTTTTGGAAACTGTTTCTGATATGCTGGCCCTTGAACAGCCTGTCCATGGCAGCCGCCCGATAGCAGAGTTTAAACTCAATGGGCGCCTTTTTTCTGGTCTTTTAGACACTGGTGCAGACGTCTCAGTCATTCGGTCCGCAGAGTGGCCCCCCCAATGGCCCACTGACGCCGCCCCTTCTGTCAGAGGTGTGGGCGGAACCCAAACGGCTCACGTAAGCACAAACTGGATTGCTGTCACATCTAACTCCAGCACTGTTACTGCCTTTGTGAAACCTGTGATCTTGCCTTTGCATATTAACCTGTGGGGACAGGATTTGATGTCCCAGTTCCAAGCTAAGCTTTCTTTGCAATGAATCCTTCTTCTTTTGTCCTGCGTTTAGAACTAAAGCACCAGACACCAGTCTGGGTAGACCAATGGCCATTGCCTATTGAAAAATTAACAGCACTCAAAGGATTAGTTAAAGAACAATTGGAAAAAGGACATATAGAGCCATCACTGAGTGCTTACAACACCCCAGTATTTGTGATAAAGAAAAAATCAGGCAACTGGCGTCTCTTACAAGATCTCAGAAAAATCAATTCCATCATCCACCCCATGGGGGTGCTGCAGTGCGGACTTCCAAACCCAAATTTGATTCCTCAAAATTATGACATGATAGTAATTGATTTAAAAGACTGTTTTTTCTCAATTCCTTTACACCAAAAGGACAGACATCTTTTTGCATTCTCAATTCCTGAGCTTAACAATGCTCAGCCCACTGCCCGTTATCAATGGAAAGTCTTACCCCAAGGAATGCTCAACAGCCCTACCATGTGTCAATATTATGTGTCTCATGTTTTACAACCATATCGTTTCCAGTTCCCATCCTTTTTAGTCTATCACTATATGGACGACATCTTAGTGGCCGCACCTGGACCCACTGGTACTGTACTCAAAACATTGCCTAACCTTCAATTTATTTTACAGCAGGGAGGTTTATGCATTGCACCAGACAAAGTACAAACAACACCTCCCTTCCAATATTTAGGACACAAGATGCTGTCATCTCATGCTTCCCCCTCCTCCCCTTGTGTCCAACTACCACCCAAACCTACACTACTGCAATTGCAACAATACCTTGGATCCATTAACTGGATCCGCCCCTATTTGGGATTGTCCACTGCCCAATTGTCACCTTTATTCACAGCCTTAACCAAAGGCACTCATCCTGCTGATGTCATAGAATTAGAAAAATCACAATTGGACACAATAGATTTGGTAAATCAAGCCCTTCAGCAAAAATGGGTGGATCGCATGAAGGAAAACCACCCTTTTGCAATCTTAATCATGAACACCCTCACACTACCCACTGGTGCTATCGTCCAAGTAGCACCTCTGCTGCTAGTTCTCGAATGGCTTCATCTTCCACATACACCTAGAGCCACTCTCACTCAAAAATCAGCTCTATTTGCTCAAATAATAGTGAAAGGCCGCCAGCGATCCAAAGCTCTGGCTGGCATTGAACCTTCTACACTGTATGTTCCATGTTCCCTTTCTACTTGGGAAACTTTGTTTGTCAACTGTGAACAACTCCAGTTTGCACTTGCAGACTGGGTTGGCACTGTCTCTTGTCATCCACCCCCAGATCCCCGCTTGCAACTTCTCAAAACTTTACCTTTCACTTGGCAAACACCTTTTCAACCTTATCCCATTCCAGAGGCCATCACAGTGTTTGCTGATGGCAGCAAGAAATATGGGGCTTGTGCCTGGCAGGAAAAAGGCACCTGGCACACCAAAATCACTCCGCCTCAAACCTCAGCCCAAAGAGCTGAGCTCTATGCATCTCTTTTGGCCTTTCAGCAATTTCCTGACCAACCTCTCAACTTAATACTGGACAGCCTATATGTCTCTCAAATAGTTTCCTCTATCTACCAGGCTTATCTTTCTCCTTCTATTGAATCTTCTTTACTCTCACTTTTCTTGGCTTTACAACATTTAATTGACAAGCGAAAACACCCTTTTCATGTCGCACACATTCGTAGTCACCAACCCTTCCCTGGAGCTATCCAGGAAGGGAATGACATTGCTGACTCCGCAGCTGCGGCTGCCACCTCTCAAGTCCTCACTCTCTCAACCCCAACACCTTGGGAAAGTCATTCGTATTTCCACCAAAATAAGAAGTCTCTCATAAAGCAATTTAAAATAACAGCTGGGGAGGCCACTGCTATCATACAACAGTACCCCACCTGCAGTACACAGGCACATTCTATTCCCATGGGAGTCAATCCCAGGGGAACTGAGTGTTGTCAGATTTGGCAAATGGATGTTACCCAATATCCTTCCTTTTCCCCATGGAAGTATATTCACGTATCTATTGATACTTTTTCTGGGTTTATCATGGCAACACCTCAAAGAGGTGAAACCACAAAACATGTCATCAATCATTGCATTCGCACATTTGCATCGCTGGGACGCCCAAATGAACTAGAAACAGATAATGGGCCTGCTTATATTAGCAGTGCCTTTGCACAATTTTGTGTGAAATGGGGAATAGAACATAAGTTTGGAATTCCTTTCAACAGTCGAGGCCAAGCCCTCGTGGAACGATCTAACCAGACGCTCAAAAATGCACTTGACCGCTATTCTGAAACCAGGGGAAAAGTGCCCCCTAGCCTCCCAGCAGTGCAAGACATCTTCAATCTTTGTCTCTATACTTTGAATTTTTTAAACTTAACTGGAAACCCGCCTACCTCTGCAGCAGAGAGGCATTTTTCTCCTCCTTCCCTTTCTTTACCACGCCCACAGGTTTGGTTTCGTCAACTCCCTGATCCTACCTGGAAAGGGCCCGCTGACCTCATCACTTGGGGAAGAGGCTACGCTGCAGTCCAACTGCCTGAAAGGGTCTTGTGGGTTCCTGGTCGTTGCGTCCGACCCTACTTTGCACCTACACCTCATCCATCTCAACCAGCAGACTCCCTGTCTCCTGAGTCTGCAACCTGTTCCGGGTCGCCATGTTCACCCACATCATCCCAAGCCTGATCCTGCAGACAGTATTCCTAACAATGCTTTGCCTACTGACCCCGGAGAGACAGCATCCTGACACCTTTCTCGCCCCCCGCAATCCTCACCGGCCCCTAAACTTAACATGGGCAGTGTTGGATGCACACAGAGACATCCTGAACTCCACCTCATCCATAGCAGTGCCGGGATCCTGGTTTCCTGATTTGTACTTTGACTTTGGCGTGATGATAGACACCACCACAAGCCCCAACAAGCCGGGTATGCAGAGCCACAAAGCAACCAAGCGTCACTCCATTTATGTCTGCCCTGGCCATAAGAAGGAAACAACACACTGGAAAACATGCGGGGGGGGCAAACGATTATTTCTGTGCAGACTGGAGCTGTGTCTCTACAGGACAAATAACATGGGACCCTCCCATCAAAGACGATTTCATTACGCTCAAACGGGTTGGTGTGACAATACCATGTCACCACACCTTCCAATGCTGTGAAAGAAACCAATGGGGAGGATGGTTACCTTGTAATCCGGTAAAAATTTCCTTCACCACACAGGGAACAAGATACAGGAAGTGGCAGGCAGGGGTCACTTGGGGAGGCCGGGTCTACGACCAAAGCGGAGATCCAGGGAACATCTTTACTATCAAACTGATACAAACCCCCATAAAACCCTTGGCACCTGTAGGCCCTAAAAATGTATTAATCAATCATAAGGTGCCACCTCCACGACCCACTGGTACTCCTGACAAAAGTTTGCTTACTGGTATTCCTGACAAAACTTTGCCTACTCTTATTGATTATTTTTATTCTCCTTCACAGAGCCACCCTGGGAACCCTCTTTGGGACATTGTCACTGCCACCTATAACTTGGTAAATAGCACACATCCTAACCTTACTACAGCCTGCTGG
>NW_015386164.1:720973-722394 GCF_001527695.2 Protobothrops mucrosquamatus | reverse complement strand
AAAACCACATCCTCTGACAGAAACAATGGTTAAGTCAGCTTAGCAACGGCCATAAGCAACGGGGCAAGTAGGAACCAAAGAGCAGTGAAGAAGCTTGCACCTGCTTTTGCACAAAACCACATCCTATAGAAAGCATTAACCAATTATATGCTAAGACATAACTGCATGGTAACCCATTTAGTTTTCTGCCCTGCAATAAGTATGTAACCAATTATATGATAGCATGTACTTATTGACTGCACATGTAACCAATCATGTAACAAGCGTGTACTTCCTCATATATGCCAAATAAATGAGGACCTCAGAACACACCCTGGGTCACTCACCTCGAGGAAATTCCTGCGTGTCTTTTCTTTTCTGGCTTGTCGTCGCTTGCCAGGATTCCTGGGTGGCCCACCTTGATTGTGGCAAACCACAAAAGCCACAGACATGATCCTGGGCCTGGCATGGTTAGCCAAGTGGGGGCTCAAATCTATTGGGAGAGAGCCTCAAAGTGAAAGATTATGAGGAATCAGGCCCTGAGCCCTCCTGACAAGAGAAAAGAACAGCTCAAGAAAAAAGGGGAGTTGAGGAGAATCCTTGAATGCAGCTGTCAAAATGTGAGTTTCACAAATCTAGACTGGACTATTTGGGCTACTGTCTGTCATACGAGCGGATAGAGATGGATCCAGAGAAAGTGAAGTCCATCTTGGAATGGCAAGCCCCTTGCACTTGCAAGCAACTGCAGAGTTTCCTGGGGTTTGCAAATTTCTGCCTTGCCAATCACAGAGTTGTTGAAAACTGGGAAAGGGGGGGGGAGAAGCCCCAGCCGAATCAACTCTTCAACTGGACAATGGATTGGCAAGTGACATTCGAAAAGTTGAAGGAGCTATTTGCCGCTGAAGCAGTGTTAAAACACCCAAACCCCAAAGAACCTTTCGTGATCCAGGCAGATGCCAGTGATGTGTCTGTGGGAGCCATCCTCCTCCAGTGCAATGGGGAGGGGAGCCTACAGCTGTGCATGTACACCTCTCACAAACTAAATGAAATGGAACAGTGGTGGGCGATATGGGAGAAAGAGGCTTTTGTGGTACGGTGGGTGTTACTAACTTGGAGACAGTTCTTGGAAAGAAGCAATGTTCCCTTTGAAGTGTGGACTGACCATAAAAACTTAGAAGCCCTGAAATCCCTCCCTAAACTTTCTCCTAAGCAAGTCAAATGGGAACAGTATTTTAAAAGTTTTGACTTCGAACTAAAATACATCCCAGGAGGGAAGAACTTCCTAGCTCAGTGGTTCTCAACCTTTTTAATGCCGCGACCCCAACCGGTTGTAAGTCGAGGACTAAACCGGTTGTAAGTTGAGGACTAAACCAGTCGTAAGTCGAGGACTACCCAACCGGTCGTAAGTCGAGGACTTTCCCTGCCCGGGAGCGCCATGCATG
>NW_015386164.1:711002-719637 GCF_001527695.2 Protobothrops mucrosquamatus | reverse complement strand
AAGAAGCGAGCTCCCCAGGAGACGTACCATGTGGGAGATAAAGTGTATCTGTCTACAAAATATCTTAAGCTGAGACAGAGTTGCAAAAGGTTAGGGCTGAAATACATAGGTTCTTTACCCATAGCGAAAGTCATTAACCCAGTGACCGTAGAGTTGAAATTACCAAGGTTGTTAGGTAAGGTGCACCCAGTGTTCCACTGTAGCTTACTGAAGCCATACAAGGAATCCACACTGAGACCAGTAGGGATGGCAGTCCCCACCCCAGTAGTGGTAGAAGGGGAAATGCATTATGAAGTTAAACAAATCCTCAATTCCAGAATCCACAAGGGGAAGCTGCAATACTTAATCCAATGGGAGGGTTACCCAATGCCAGAGTCTAGATGGGTGAAGGCCCAGCACGTAAAAGCGGACCGTTTGGTAAAACAATTCCACACAAAATACTTCCAGAAGCTGTACAAGGGAAAAATTAGCAAGTATTTATGTGTATTCTTTTTGCTTTCCAGATTCCCTTTCCTTCCTAGGGGGCAACCTGTCAAGCTGTGAAGCCTACTGTCTTTAGGACTGTCGCATGCTTCTAGTTTGCCAACAGTGCAGGAGGGGAAAGAGGGGAAAGTTTGAATCCACAGATACTCCTTATCAATGTGAGAGCTGAAGAGCTGTTTTGGAGAACTGAAGTTTCTTCTCATAACAATTACCAGAAGATGTATTGGACAATGTGACCTGCATTGTCAGAGAGGGGAGGGGAAGTTTTACTCTTTTAATTATCTGTTTCCCACCATAGCTTTAGAGTTAGTTTTCCTTCAAACTTGCTGGATTGGTTTTTGCCTAATAAAGTTAACATTTGAGTTCATCATGACTCTAGTGTTTTGCTTGGTTGGGCTTATTCAGCCGGAATATGACATTATGCCTTTTTAGAAAAATAGGCTCTTTCCTGTTTTTCAGTTTAATCTGCCTTTCCTGTTATCTCATTCAGCCAGTTTTCCTGTTATCCCATTCATTTAATTTTCCCTGGCTAGTCATTTCCTCTTGCAGCTGCTTTTACAGCTTGTGTTCTTCCTTTTCCCATTGTGAAGACCCAAATGACTTTTCCCTACGTGTTTATCTTACATCCTCCCTTTATGCTACCATTTCCTAGTTCCCCATTGTAGTTTCTTTACAAGCTTGTTTGTCTATTCAATAAGTTTCCATTACACAGCAAATTCTATTTTTTTCTTTCAATATTAAGAAGATGATTCACTTAATCCTATCCATCCTTCATTTTATTCTTATTACACTGAAAGGTTTTCATTATTATTATTATTTTTATAAATATTTTATTGATTTTTAACTATAACAATCTCCAGTGCCTGGTGTACAGCATGTTGTCTTGGTTTATATTTTAACAAAAAAGGACAATAATAATTAATTAACAATAAATAATAATTAAGTTTGATAATTCCATAAATAATATATTGATTAATGATATATCTCTTCTCCCATTTGTATTCTTCTTCAACCTTATCCAAAATATAATTCTTAATATTTTTAATATATAAATGATTAGATATAGGCATTTTTTATATTTATACAAATAATAATAATCTCTCTATATAACATTTTTTTCAGCTTATATTATCCTCATAACCATCATCTTATTAGTTCAGCATGCATCCTATTTTTATAATTTTTGTTCGCTTAAATTCCCTTATATTCAATCCAATTCTTATCAGTCATAATTTCTTCATATTAGTCATCTAACTGTCCAACTTTTCCCATTTAGGTACATCATCCCAATATTTTATGTCATGCATTATAATAATACTATACTTTTTATCTATCTTATAGTATCTAGATATAACATCCTTTTTAATCAGTTTATATTTCACTTATATTAATAAAAGTTACATCAACCTGCTATTTTAACATTTCATATATTATAGAACATATTATATTACTTAAATCTCTTATCCTTCTTGTTATAGGGCCCCTTTATGTTCAAAATTCTCTGTTCTTTTCAAACATTCAAACAAATGTTTATTCATGTAATAGTCCATCTGGTAGGGTGAGTCAAATCTCTTGTATCTGTCTCTGGTCTTCTTCTTTTGCCGAGTAATTTTCCAAGTTGATGTAATCTGCTTACCCAGCAGTTCCTGTATTTTTACAAATGTTGTTGGGAATACAAAAGATGAAGTAAGTAAGATGAGTACTTTCTGTCTCCCAAACTTTGATGGTTCTCCTGATAATTCTATAGTCCATTCCATTTTTCTTGTTATATCAGAATCTTATAGATTTTTTCCTGTTTGTGTCAAATTGTAATTCTTTTCTTTTGTTATTTCATCAATTTGATCATACTCTTCTAATTTGTAGTCTGCTGTCTGATTTATTTGTTCATTTGTTGTTATTTTCTGAGTGTTTTTAAATTGTAGATTTAGATTGAAAATATGCTTATTTAAATCATCAAAGTTGTTTCGAATTTCCTCATGGTTTGAGTCTATTGTCATTTGTATTTGTCCTAACATTACATATATTTCCTCCTGGAAAGTATTCATCTTGCCTTGCTTCTGGAGGCCCTTGATTTTCCAGGCTAAGTCCTTCAGGAAAAAATATTGAATGTGGTGTCCTGTCATTTTTTGATATGTATGTGATATTCATATTGTCTCCCCCCTTCAAATAATCTTTCATCAATGTTTTAATTTGAAAGTCAGTTTATCAGTCAGTCAAAATTACAATTCAGTGTGTTAAGCCACTTTAAATCCTTCCTGTAGATTCTCCTCTAAAAGATTAGCCAAAAAGCCAAGGTTTTTCTTTTCCATAAACAGTTCTTAGATTTAAGCAACAGTCCAGATGTTTTTTTCTTTCTTTCAGACACTTTTTAATCTTATAACTGGCTCTTCCTTTGTTCCCAGCTGTCTTCAAGGCTATTTGCAATTCAAAGGAACTTTTTCTTTGTTTCTAGGCATTCTGCCAATTTCTGAGTCCTTATTGTTAGTGTTTTATTCTCTGATTCTCCACTAGATGCCAGTAGTTATTTCTTTTTTCAGTTTTTTTTCCAATCAAAAAGTTATTTTTGTTATATATTTTTATAATTCCATCAAAAATTCTTTAGGGTATAATCTTCACAATTTTTTAGTTCCTAGATTTGTCCAGACTGTAGTATTTTAAATCAAATTTTAGTATATCTCTTTCCTCCTTTAATATTAATTCGCTGCTTTCATCTGTAAGGGAATGAGGATATAGTCCCCTCCCTTCACTTCTGGAGGTTTTCTTGCTTTGCGGATATTTTCAAGGATTCAGTTAGTAGATATAAGAAAGAAGATCAGTACTCCCACCAATTCCGGTTTTGCACCCGTAGCACATGGCCAGCGAGAGCGGACCTCCGCTCCCCATGGCTAGTTTCATCCTGCTAGGGCAGCGGTTCTCAACCTTTGGGTCACGACCCTTTTGGGGGTCAAATGATCGTTTCACAGGGGTCACCTAAGACCATCGGAAAACACATATTTCCGATGGTCTAGAAACTGAGACACCGCTCCGCATCCGTCTCCGCACAGCCTCCTCCGCCATTTGCAGAGAGAGAGACAGAGAGGCACTTTCGCTTCCCTTCTCTCTCTCTCTCAGGCGGACTTACCTCCTGCAAGGCTCCTGATTGGCCCTGCGCCCGGGTGCCCCACTCCCTGGGAGAAGCGTGGCCAGGGCCTCGTGGCCTTGGAGCCGCCTGGGGAAGCCCCGGGATCCCTGTTGGGAGCGGCCCACTGGAGGCTCCGCTGAGCGGGCCAGCCCTCCCGCAAGCTGCGGCCCAAGGGAGACCAGCCGCTGCAATCCCTAGCCAGCTCGACCATTGGACCCGCTGGCCAGGAAGGCACGCCGGAGTCCAGACTGCCGGGAAGGAAGAAAGATTCAGCAAAGGTAGGAGAGGAGAGCCGCCTCCTGGGGCCCAGTGCTGGCAGCGGCTTCCTTGCCCTTCTCTTCCTCCTCCCCTTCTTCCTCCTGCTGCCCCCCAGGTGGCTCGGGCAGGTGCCGGGGCAAGAGGGGTGCCTGGGGGGGACCGGCACCAGCCCCCACCGCGGCTCCATCGGATGGGCGGAGGGCGAGGCCAGGCAGCGCGGGGGCAGCGGGGACCCCCGATGATGCAGCGGTGGCTGCCACTGCCGCCATCCCCACCGCTCCACGCTGCCTGGCCTGGTCTTCCGTCCATCAATGGAGCTGCGTGGGGGCTGGTGCCGTGCAGCCCGCCAGCCCCTCCGCCAGCCCGGCTGCTCCCCCCAGGCACCCCTCTTCCTCCCGACTCTCGCCCGAGCCGCTTTGGGGGCAGCAGGAGGAAGGAGAGGAGAAGGGCGAGAAAACTGTTGCCGCCGCTGCCGGCTGAGTTGAGCTGCAGCGCTGAGCTGGTCTCCATGCCTCCTGGTTGCCTGGCCACGCTCCGTCCCCAGCCGCCCTCTGCACCACATGGGAGTCTCCCCTGCGCCGCCCGAGCTGCCTCCCTCGCCGTCGAAGGCCGCCTTGGCCCTCTGGCACCCGGTGTGGCCGTGGGGCTGCCGGGCAGGAGCAGCCAGGGGGCGGGGAAGAGGGCGAGGCGGCAGCGAGGCCAGCCAGCCGGGCCGGGAGGGGAGAAGTAGCGCCTTCTGAGCGGGACCTGGCGCTCCGGCAGCACCCCTCTTGCGTGCGATGAGCTGCGCGGCGTAGAAAGGGGCTCCCGTGACCCCGCTGTTATGATGGCTGGATGGGCGGGCAGGTCCTGGGGGGGGCGGCTGGGAGAGGGCAAGAGGTGCCGGGTTGAGGATGGGGGGCTCCAGGTTGGCGGGTGTGAGAGGGCGACCGGCAGCTCCGAGGCACGCAGATCCTCCGCGCAGCTTCCAAGGCCCCGGATGTGCCGCTGCTTGGCTCTCCACCAGGCTCTCCAGCAGAGCCTCCTCCCCTCCCCGGGCAATTGTGCGGAGCTGCTTGTGCGTCCTTGGCAGTGCCTCCCCCCTTCAATCTCCTTCCTTCTCCATCTCCTTCCTTTCCCCTTCAATCTTCCTTCCTTCCTTTTCCCTTCGATCTCCTTCCTTCTCCATCTCCTTCCTTTCCCCTTCAATCTTCCTTCCTTCCCTCCCTCCCAACATTTTTGAGCAAGGAAGAGTAAGCTTCTCCATCGAGCATTGCTATATTGTTTTTGTGATTAATCACTATGCTTTAATTATGTTCAATTCGTAACAATGAAAATACACCCTGCATATCAGATATTTACATTACGATTCATAACAGTAGTAAAATTACAGTTATGAAGTAGCAACGAAAATAATTTTATGGTTGGGGGTCATCACAACACGAGGAACTGTATTAAAGGGTCGCGGCATTAGGAAGGTTGAGAACCACTGTGCTAGGGGGACCCTAGATGGGTCCAAAGACGCCCCGAAGAGGTGACTGTGAAGGAGGTGTGCCCAGTTGATCACAAAGTGATGGCAATCACTTCGTTTGATCCGGGGAAAGCCCTCCGAACCCGACAGGAGAAAGGGTAGCGTGAGATCAGCGTCTAGCCCAGGGGTAGGCAACCTTGGCTCTTTTATGACTTGTGGACTTCAACTCCCAGAACTCCTGAGCCAGCATGGTTGGCTCAGGCATTCTGGGAGTTGAAGTCCAAGAGTCATAAAAGAGCCAAGGTTGCCTAACCCTGGTCTAGCCCAAGCTACTTGCAGCCAAAGTCCCAGAGCATGAACCTGAACATTGGTGAATAGCAAAAGGTTTTCATTATGAGGCTTGGAAAATCTTGTAACTATTAACTGTATAATTTCTTCTTTTCCTAAGGCTTTGCTAAAAGCTTTTCCTACAGCTTTGATTAGAGCAGATGCACATAGAAGAATACATTGCAGACATGCACAACACAGAAGTCCTATAACCACTAAAAATATCAGGTCAAGAAACATCTGTTTTAGCCATCCAAAATTAAGAAGCCAATTATTTAACCAACTCCAATCGCCCCACATATTTTCATACTTTTGTTCAGGAGCTTTAGCCACTTTCCTGATTCCTTTTGCAAAATTCATTACTGCTTCATGATTGTAATTTATCTCTAAATCCCACAAACAAATATTTACCTTTATTTCCAAGGCTGCTCTGGTATGTTGTCTTCAGGAATATCAGAGTTAGAATCCACCCCCTCATGATTATTATACAGTGTTTCACACCCACAAATTGGTCCACAATCACAACAATAATAACAGCAACCACACTAACAATAACAAAAGACACGCGCTTACCACCTAATTCTTACAATTTATAAATCTACATTTTCTGTTTCTAATGGTGTGACTTCTGTCTCAGTTATTGGTTTTGCTTGTAATAAATCATTTTTACTTCTCTCATAAGTCAACACCAACAATTTTCATTCTTCATCCGGGGTCACCTGGAATTCTAATAGAGATGTTCAAAATAGGTAGGGGTTCTGGTCTACCACCCATTCAAGTCATTTTAAAGGTGGCTTTCAATCCTTGTCCTGGAATGACCATCCAACCTCTTTCAGGTCCAGTTACTACCTTTGCTGTGTAGTGAGTAGACAGCAGATTCAGTAAATCAGTAGTACTAAATAAGGAACTTCCCTGTGTTGGTTGTAGAAGTTCCTCCTTCCATTTACGAAACAGTACCCACTATCCCAGCTGGATCTTATGGACCTGGAAATTCCAAATGAGCTATTTATGTCACCAAGCCTCCCTATCAAAGAGAAGACATAGACCTCAAACTTGTTCTACATATAGCTATTGGTCTCCCTCCTTTGGAAGCTTTAACCCTTTAGTGTTTGTTAACTTTTTTACATATCAAATATCCCTCTGTGGCCCTTTGGGCTATCCCATAAAATCCAAGGGTAACATAGGAGTTCAAATACATTTCCACCAATGCTTTAGTTCCCCAATGACTCTCCTCATGTAGTTTTTGGATCATCATTTCTGCAGTACCTTATGAGAACCAAGCCCTCCCATCTGGTAATTTCCATTGCTTATCCTCCCTATCTGTCAGAAACCCCTTCAATGTTTCTTTTCAGGGCTCTGCCATTTTAGTGGGGGGAGTCTTTTCTCTTCTGGTAGGGGGGCTTGTGGCTGTACTTCCTCTACTTTGTTCTTCCTTACCTTTGATGTATCTCTGTGGGTGTGAAAAGGAGAATGGAATGTGCCAGGGGCCATCTGCCTTATCTCCAGTCCATTGCAAGATCCGGTGAAGCGCCTGGGAACCATCCCTTATAAGCTCTGTTTCCCATAACAACTTCACACTTGTGGATTAGTTGGACACGAACTGGACAGTTCGGCTCTGGGGTGGTGTTTTGTGAAACGAAAGTTTTAATGTAGCAATACGCGCAGGAAAACTTTAGATCNGCCCCTTTGCTACCCTCCTCACCCGTCCCCTTACTTCCCTTCTCCTCTCTCCCACCTTCACTCGACTTTCATTCCCCCCGTTGTTACTCTGTCTTTCCTCCATTCCTTCCCTCCCCCCATCTCTATTGCCTATCACACTGGCCTTACTATCCCCCCCATCTTCCACCACCGTATACTCTCTGTCTTCTTCCTCTCCTCTCTGCCCCTCCTTTACATGCTTTCTCTGATCGTACACGCCCTCCGTGCCATCCACTTCCTCCCCCTTCACACCCTCCTTTCCTCGCTGTATTGCCGGTTCCACTACCTCCTGCTCCCTATCCCCCTCCTCTTGCTCCTCCTCCTCGCTTCCAATCCGGTTACTATCCTTCGTTCTCTTCGTTCTCTGGGGTCTCTTTGCCACCCTTGTCCCCCATCCTTTTGTTTCCATCTTCCTCTCTTCCACCTCCATTTGATTCTCATTCCCCACATTATTACTCCGTCCTACCTTCGTTCGTTCCCTCCCCCCATCTCTGTTGCCTGTCACCCCGCTCCTGTCGCTCCCCCATCCTCCCCCACGACATACTCCCTATCTTCTTCCTCTCCTCTCTGCCCCTCCTTTACACGCTTGTTCTGATCGTACAAGTCCTCCGTATCCTCCACTTCCTCCCCCTTCCCACCCTCCTTTTCTCGCAGAGCCGCCGGCCCCGCTGCCCCCCGCTCCTTATCCCCCTCCTCTTGCTCGTCCTCCTCACTTCCGATCCAGTTGCTATCCTTCGTTCTCTTCGTTCTCTGGGGCTCCATTGCCACCCTTCTCACCCCTCCCTGCGACTGCGTGGGGAACAGGAATCGAGTGGAGGTGGAAGAGAGGAAGACGGAAGAAAAGGGAGGGGTGAGAAGGGTGGCAAGAGACAGGGGAAGAGGATGAATGCTTTTGTTTGAACACCCTGTTGGCCCAAATATGGGAAAGAGAAATCTTTTGCCTGTATCAGCTCAATCTAGAGCCATCCACAGGCAGCAGTCGCTTAACTGCGACATCATATATTTGGGCCAACAGGGTGTTCAAACAAAAGCATTCATCCTCTTCCCCTGTCTCTTGTAGCTAACAAAGCGAGAAAGAGCCTGTGGCCTAGTGGCTAATACCTCTGCTTAACATGCAGACAGCCCAGGTTCGAATCTCAGAAGGGTATGTCTGGCTGATGAAACCTAATAAGGTTAGAAATAGCTATCCCAGTACTCCCTTAATTCTTTGTTAGCAATCCAAATTTTGAAAAACACATATGATGTCGCAGTTAAGCGACTGCTGCCTGTGGATGGCTCTAGATTGAGCTGATACAGGC
>NW_015386164.1:558095-709725 GCF_001527695.2 Protobothrops mucrosquamatus | reverse complement strand
TCCATGCCTGTCAATCCCCCCTTCTCCGGTTCTCCTCCCCCCCTGATCTGCTCATCCACACACCGTTCCTGCCTTCCATCATCTCCCCCCCTAATCTGCTGATCCACATGCCGTTCCTGTCCCTCATCATCCACTCCTACCAACCCGCCCTTCCCCGGCCTTTCTCCCCCCCTGGTCTGCCGGTCCACCCGTTGTTTCTGCCCATCATCATCCATTCCTATCAACCTTCCCCTATCCAGCTTTCCTCCCCCCCCTTAACCAATATATACATGAGGCCACACAAAGGGCGCGCCAGAATAAGACCGAAGCGCTCCAGAGAAAGATGGAGACCCTGAAGCAAGCACATAACCACAATCAGAACTCCAGACTGGTCCACAATGTATCATCGAGAAACCTCATGGATGAGGAAACCAGACTACTGCAATGGGACGCGGACCTCAATTTGGGGGATGCCCAACCCATTGACTTCATCGCGGCCGTAGAACCCATGATACAAGGCATGGTCGCTAGCGAGGCGGAGAAGAATGCTATAAGGCAGCGGGTCACGGGGCTACTCACGGGCCACAAACAACGCCATGTGCTACCGACAAGGGAGAGAAAGGCCCTGGAAGAGCTGCGTAAGGACAAATCCATTGTGATCCTGCCAGCGGACAAGGGCAGAGCCACGGTTGTCATGGACAGAGCTGTATATAACAGCAAAGCTCAGGCCCTACTCAGTGACACCAGCGCCTATAAAGTAATCGGAACAGACTCCACAACGTCCATGAAAAATCAACTTAACAAGGTCATAGACGGACTTAAAAAACGTGGGAGAATGAACGAAGATCTGAGAGCCATACGGCCAAGGGACTCGGCAATGGCAAGATTTTACGGCCTACCAAAAATACACAAGGAGGGGACCCCACTAAGGCCCATTGTGGCGTTTAGGGGTACACCCATGTTTGGTTTGGCCAGATGGCTGAGTCAGCAGCTGCAACACCTAGTGGAGGGTAGTACGACCACGGTGAAATCCTCGCAAGAATTTTTACAAAGATTAAAAGCGGTGAAGATACGGGATGATGAGACTATGGTCTCATTTGACGTAACATCTTTATTCACGTCCATCCCGCAGGAACTGGCCATCTCGACTATCAAAGATTTATTACTATGGAAAGGACTACAAAGTCAGGGTTCCCTTGGAATGGAGGACATTATCAAGTTGTTACAGCTATGCTTGAAAACGCATTTTACGTTCCAGGGGACAATATACGAACAGATTAAGGGCACGCCGATGGGTTCCCCCATTTCGGGGGTCATCGCTGAGGTGGTCCTACAATGCTTGGAAACCAGGGCCATGGCTGACCACCAACCAGAATTTTGGGCCAGGTATGTGGACGATACGTTCACTAATATTAAACGAATGAGAAAAACTACCTTCATGGAGAAACTCAACTCAATATTCCTGGACATACAGTTTACGGCGGAGGAGGAAGCTAATGGTAGCCTGGCCTTCCTAGACGTGTTGATTGCACGGCAGATCAATGGTGCCCTTCACACAACAGTATACAGGAAAGCCACTCACACCGATAGGATGCTGCACTATACGAGCAACCATCCGGCGGCCTACAAGATCTTGTGCGTGAGGACACTATTTGCGCACATAGACACGGACTGCAGCACTAGGAAAGCTAAGCAGATGGAGCGTGCCCATCTCTATCGGGTGTGCAGGTGGAATGGCTACCCAACTAGCTTCATCAGAAGGTATAGCAAACGTCAAGAGCCCCGCAGGGCACCGGAGGACCCAGGGACAACATCCTGAGCAACGGTACCATATGTCCAGGGAGTATCGGAGGCAACAGCGCGCATACTGGCACCCTATAACATCAAAGTAGCCCATCGCCCCGACCAGACACTCCGGATGAAAGCAATACGCCCTAAGGAGCCTCTGCCGAAGGAGGAAAGATCATCGGTCGTGTACAGGGTGTACTGTAAAGATTGCCAATGCAACTATACAGGGGAGACGGCCAAACGGATAAAAACTAGAATACACGAACACAGACTGGCCGTCAGAAGGCAGGAGCAGTACTCCCAAATATGGACGCACATGATTGATAATGGGCATTCATTCGATTTTAAGGGGGCGGAAGCCATTGCCCAGGATGCCTCCAAGGGAGGACGCCTATTGAAGGAGGCTTGGCTTTCCAACATGGATTCTATCAATCGGTGTATAGAATTGACCCCGGCGTACCAGGCACTAAGGGTATACGAAGAGCAGGTCAAGAGGCGGACGTTGCTTGCCGGAGACAGAATCAGAAATGGGGGGGGGCACTCACTGTATGGCCAAACAAAGGAAGGATCCAGAAGGAACAGGGGTAGCAGAGATGGATGAGGAAGTGTTGGAATCATGGATAGGGGGCAAAAGGGAGGGAAGAGGTGAGCACGATGAAGGATTGCAAGGGGGAGGTGATCATGGAAGGGTTTTGGGGGTGCGGGATTCGACTGTACGACCCAAAATGCACGGGACAGGGATACCCAGCAATTTGGAGCTAACCAAGCGTGAACAGGTTAGGGGGGGAGGAAAATTGAAAGAGGGAGCATGTAGATCGGTAGACCAGGGGGGGAGGAAAACTGGAGAGGGGACAGGAATGGATGACGGAAGGCAGCAATGTCAGGTAGATCAGTGGACTAGGAGGGAAGGAAGGCTAGAGAAGGGAAGATTGACCAGGGTGGAGGATGGAGGGCAGGATCGGCAGACTAGGGGGGGGGAAGCTGGATAGGGGAAGGTTGATAGGAACGGATGATGATGGGCAGAAACAACGGGTGGACCGGCAGACCAGGGGGGGGGAGAAAGGCCGGGGAAGGGCGGGTTGGTAGGAGTGGATGATGAGGGACAGGAACGGCATGTGGATCAGCAGATTAAGGGGGGAGATGATGGAAGGCAGGAATGGTGTGTGGATGAGCAGATCAGGGGGGAGGAGAACCAGAGAAGGGGGAGATTGACAGGCATGGATGATGGAAGGCAGGAACAGCATATAGATCGGCAGGTCAGGGGGGGAGGAGAACTGGAGAAGGGAAGTTTGACAGGAATAGGTTGGAAGGGGTATCCTGTAAGGAGCAGGAGGGAGTGATTGGAAAGCACACCAGCAGCAACGGCACGGGGAGGGAGAGGCCTGGCAAGGATGACAAGGGAAAAAAGTGCAGAATTGGAGTGCAAAAAAGAGAGGGCGGGACGACTAAGGCAATTACAGTCAATTAGGAAGAATGGCCCTATCACACGGGCTATGAGTAAGCAATTAGATCAACAAGGGTATAAAAAGAACCTCCCCACCCCCTGAGCCTCACTCTGAGGATGCTGGCCGAGGACCAGCGAAAGCTAAGTTGTTTTTTAACTTTGTATATAACTGTTTTTATTGTTTTAAGTATTGTTTTAACAATAAACAACTGGTTTGTACCTCTCCCGGAGATCACTGATTGCATCATTGGATAAACATGCCCGAATCCCGGGCATGTTTATCCATGTTTATATATATATATATATATCAGAAATTTCTTTAAAAATGTGATCCCTGGGTAATTCCATATTAAAACAGTGAGAAAACACGAGCACCAGGGAATATGATAAAATAATTTGGTTTAATATTAAAATTACTAAAATTACTAATAAAATCAATTAAAACGCCTAGCTTTCGTCAGCTATCTGCTGACGTCCTCAGGGCTCAAGATGTCAGTCCATGGGAGTCACTTTTATAGCTTGACTAGCGTGTGCGCACGGCTCCTTGACCTCGTTATTGGGCCGGTCATGACTAGGCATGTTCCTGACGCCGGTTCCTTGGTAACGGCTTCCTCCCTCCCACGTCTCTCATCCACACAGCTAACATCAGGGAATTTTTCTTTTTTAGAGCTAGATGTCAATGGAGGGTCTCCTTTTGCGCGCTCAGATCCGTCTTCCGTTTTCCTTTCCATATCACCTTCACACCCTTCCCCTTGGGTCCTTTCCAATGTCGCCCCACACCCTCCAATTAGAATTAAACCGCGCCGAGTGCCCTTCGCTTTAAAGCTGAAGATTGATGCGGCACTGGACAAACTAGTGCAACAGGGAGTGCTCCAACCCGTGGACAGTAGCCTGTGGGAGACTCCCATAGTGACCCCAGTGAAGTCTAATGTGGATGTCCGCATCTGTGCAGACTACAAGTGCACAATCAACAAGGCACTTCAGCAACACACGCAGTTCCAGTGGTAAGCCACATTCTTGCCTTGCTCCAAGGAGGCCACCTGTTTGCCAAACTAGACATTGTATAAGCTTACCAACAGCTGCCAGTTGATGATGCCACAGCAGAAGTGCAGACCATCATCACCCACAGAGGGGCATTCCGAGTACGCTGCCTGCATTGGAGTAAGTGTAGCCCCCCAGTTTGTTCCAAAGCATTATGGAACGAACACTGAAAAATATACCAGGCATCTGCCCCTATTTTGATGATGTCCTGATTGCAGGATAATCAGCTGCAGTCCGAGCAGAACGACTCAGGGCAGTGCTTCAAAGGTTCCGTGAGGCGGAGCTAAAGTTAAAAAAGGACAAATGTCAAATTGGCGTGGACTCTACTGAGTTCCTGGGATTCCAGATAGATGCTGCTGGGATCCATCCATCTGATGCTAAACTCAAAGCCATTGAACAAGCCCCAGACCTAAATCCAAGGGGGAGCTGCAGGAATTCTTAGGACTATTAAACTTTTACCACTCATTTTTGCCACACAAAGCAGCATTGGCAGAGCCACTCCACCGTCTGCTAGACAAAAAAGCACCTTGGGTGTGGACAAACAACCACAACAAGGCATTCAGAGCAGTCAAATCACTGCTATCTTCCATTTTAGCTCACTTTAACGAGAAACTGTCAGTGACATTAACATGTGATGCCTCACCTTATGACATTGGGGCAGTGTTAAGCCATCAAATGCCAGATGGTTGTGAAGCTCCTATTGCTTACTACTCTAGGACATTATCACCAGCTGAGAGGAACTATGTTCAAATTGACAAAGAAGCTCTCGCTATTGTTGCAGGAATTAAGAAGTTCCATGACTTCTTATATGGGTGACCCTTTACAGTTTTTACAGATCAGAAGCTGCTGCTTGGCCTTTTTATGGCTGACAAGCAGACGCCACAGATCCTGTCACCAAGGATGCTACACTGGTCAATCTTTATGGCTGCCTATCCATACAGGCTAGTCCAGGGGTAGGCAACCTTGGCTCTTTTATGACTCGTGGACTTCAGCTCCCAGAATTCCTGAGCCAGCATGGCTCAGCTTGGAAACCTCTCCCTGTCCCTTCAGCATGGCTGACTCAGGAATTCTGGGAGTTGATGTCCACGAGTCATAAAAGAGCCCAGGTTGCATACCCCTGGGCTAGTCCATAAGCCAGGCAAAGAAATGGGCCATGCTGATGCACTCAGCCAACTTCCTCTGCCAAACACAGATCCAGATCCAGCCCCAGCAGCTTGCATCCTGGCAATCCAGGATCTTCCAGAATCACCCCTACATGCGGGAGATGTGGCCGCTGAAACTGCCACTGACAGAACACTCAGCCGTGTTCTCAACTGGGTGTTGAGGGGGTGGCCAGAAAACAGACCAGGTCCAGAGTTTCAGCACTATGTATGCAGAAAAGATTAGCTGTCAGCCCACAAAGGTTGTATGCTGTGGGGAAGCAGAGTAATTGTTTTGCCCAAATTGCAAGCCAGAGTGTTAGAATCTCTGCACGAGGGACATCCAGGCATCATATGAATGAAAGCACTTGCAAGAAGCTACTTGTGGTGGCCTGGCTTGGACAAGGACATTGAGGCTCAAGTAAGGAGCTGTCAGGTCTGCCAAGAGACCCATCCAGAAATGCCACAGGCACCAGTGCACTGCTGGGAGACCACACAAGCCCCATGGTCTCACGTGCACATTGACTTTGCGGGTCCATTTCTGGGACAAGTATTCCTCATTGTTGTGGACAGTTATTCAAAATGGTTAGAGGTAGTACCTGTCCAATCTATGACTACTGCCAGGGTCATCCAGGAGCTGCGCCGGCTATTTGCCACACATGGACTCCCGGACATCATTGTGTCTGACAATGGGGCACAATTCACAGCAGTGGAATTACAGTCGTTCCTTAATGCTAACATGATTAGATACACCACTTCGGCTCCATTCCATCCAGCGTCCAATGGCCAGGCTGAATGGATGGTAAGGTCCACTAAAGAATCCCTTAAAAGACTGACTAAGGGAGACTGGAATCATCGCCTGGCAAACTTCCTTCTATGCGAGCACACAACTCCAAGCACCGCAACGCAGCCCAGCGGAACTAAGGTGGGGATGTCAGCTCACAACAAAGCTAGACTGCCTCCACCCTGACAGGATAGCTGCTGAAATGGCACAACCCAAGCCTCCCAGGAATTTACAGTTGGATGACCTTGTTTGGGCTAGGAACTATAGGCAGGGGGCACCTTGGGTGGCTGCGACAGTTACGAAAGTGTCAGGGCCACTATCATATGAGGTGGCTCTGGATGATGGCCACGTGAACCGACACCACACAGATCAGTTGCAGCATTGGCAGACAAAGCAGAGCTCAGATGCAGAACTAGTAGGAACTCTTTTTAACTGTCCCCTGGGTGTCTTTCAATTTAAGGTGTCCCATTTGGATTACAAGGAGCCTCTGCAGTGTTTACGCAGTTGATAAACAAAGTGCTCCATGAGCACCTATATAAAGGAGTTTTGGTGTACCTGGGTGATATATTGAAATGAAAACTGAGCATGTAAAATTGGTCAGAGCGATCCTAAACAAACTCTGCACTGCCAAGCTGTATACCAAACTTACAAAATGCAAATTTCACAAGGAAAAGATTGACTATCTAGGGCTACTGGATCTTGCATGAGGGGGTGGAAATGGACCCAGAGAAAGTGCGGACCATTTTGGAATGGGCATCCCCATGTACCAGGAAGCAAATGCAAAGCTTCCTGGACTTCGCAAATTTCTATATAGGCAGTTCATTCTATCCTTTGCGCAGATCTCGCTCTCCATTATGAACTTGCTAAAAACCAAGGGAATAGATAAACCTAGCCAGCCATTAAAGTGGACTTTGGAATGCCAAGTCACATTTGAAAAGCTAAAAAGATTTTTTTCCACGGAGCCAGTACTGAGACACCCAGACCCAGAGAAATCATTGTTATTCAGGCTAACACCAGCGATGTAGCCATAGGTACTGTACTATTCCAAGAAAATGAAAAGGACCAACTGCAGCCCTGTGCATACACTTTGAAAAAATTCACAGAGACTGAACAGCACTTGGTGGTGTGGGAAAAGAAAGCCTATGCTGTGAGGTTAGCCTTCCTCACTTGGCGACACTTTCTGGAAAGGAGCAAAATCTCTTTTCAAGTCTGGACTGATCACAAAAACCTAGAAGCGCTGAAAACCCCTAGAAATCTGTCTCCCAAGGAAGCATAGTGGGCCCAACACTTCCAATGCTTCAATTTTACCCTCCGCTATTTACCAGGAGGAAAAAACTTCCTAGCAGATGCTTTGTCAAGGTTGCCACAATATAACAGCTTAAAAGCAGAAATAGTCAAATCTTTACTCCCGGCATAGCAATTAGCAGCTCCAATAAACATGAGGGCACAAACTAAAGGCATCCCACTGCTAGACAACACAGCTACCCTAGCTTTTAAACAAGTCCTGGAAAAAGATGAATGGTTCTTCAGTCATAAAAAGTCTGCTCCGTGAGGGAGGGGCTAGGCATGGGTAGGAGGGAAACTGTACATCCTGGCCACCCAAAGACTGAAAACTATGCAGACATGCCATAATTCGAAACTGGTGTGGCATTTTGGGTTTATAAAAACCCTACACATTTTAAAGAGACAGTTTTGATGGCCATCCATAAAAAGGACATGTGGCTTGCTGCCCTACCTGTGCAGCAGTGGAACAGAGACAAGAAAAAAAAGCCTGGCCTTCTGCAGCCGGTTGCAGAGCCTTCAACACTCTGGAGAGAGATTTCTATGGATTTTATCGTAGAGCTACCAGAAAGCGTGGGAAACACTGTTATTTGGGTAGTGACAGACCTGTTTCCCAAACCGGTCCATTTTATTCCCTGCCAAAGGATCCAAACTGCAAAGACTCTAGCAAAACTGTTCCTTCACCATGTCTATCGCCTACATGCGGCTCCATGTCACATAATTTAGGACAGGGGGATCCAATTCACTTCAAAGTTCTGGAGAACATTTTTGGACCTCCTGGGAATGAATCAAGGCTGAGTTTTAGTCACCTTCCTCAAATGAATACTTTATTTACTACCAGCAAGACAACCGAACTGACCTCCTGCTATTTGCTGAAGTAGCTTATAACAATGCTATACACTCCAGATCTGGGTTTCAAAATCTTTTTCAAAATGGCAGCCACAGAGGAAGCATGGTTACATTGTGGGAAGAGAAGTTGCTATTAAACTAAGTTATCTTAAACTAAGACAAAAACAGTAGGAGGAGAAGTGGAGAGGCAAAGATAAGTCAGTAAAATAAAAAAGACTGGAGAAGACAAAAGGAGATGAAAGATCTGTGGAGCAGAGAGGAGAATCAGCTGTGGGGCGGAGAGGAAAGCCAACTGAGGGCAGTGCAATGACTGGCAAAGAGGTCACTCCCACCATAAATCTCAGTTAACTCAAATTAGGGAAGGCACAAATCTTAAACATACCATGTAGTTGCAGAGAGAGGGAGGGAGGGAGGGAGGGAGGGAGAGAGAGAGAGAGAGAGAGAGAGAGAATCACTATTGCTTATTTTCCCTTTAAGTACCTTTATTTAGCCAAATTGGTTTCCCAGCAAAACCCTGAGCAAAGTCCATTTTTTTTGCATAGTTTCTCTACCTATCTCTTTTTCATACCTGCCTGAAAGGGTAGCTGATTCCTGTCCCAGGCCTCAAGCAAGCTTTTATCTCGACTCTTGAACTAGAACACCCCATGATTCCCTTATTCCTGATGCAGGGGTTCATTTTGGTTCTATTGGGTCCGGCGCACTGAAGCCTCCTAGTGAGATTTCCACCTACCACCACAGTTTTGGGTCAAAAAGGGACCCACGGAGCACTCTGGATCTCTCACAGAGTACTGGATGCTCCTTTAGGGATCTACCACCAGGGTTTCAGACCAAAAAGGGGTCTGTCGAGGACACTTCTGCTCCCCTGCACAAGGTGTGGGATGCTCTTTTACCAGCTTTACCTTCACTTTTCACCACCACTGTTTGCGGATTTCAAATGTCCGGGAGGACCTCTGCTTGCTTTCCAGAGGTGAGGGATGCTCCTAGCCCAGAGTTTAATTTTCTAACTTTGGGCTTTGCTTACAGGGCCTAACCAGCTGGTTGCCCAAATCCAATTCTCCCATTCACTCATTCCATTTGCACACAGCCTCTTCCTTTTCCCTAACAAAAGGTCCTGCACTCTGGCCAAACCCCCATGCTTTCCAGGGTCTGCCACTTGAACAGATCCGTTCTGCGGTTAGGAAAGGCCAGAGGGAGCAAAATCCAACTGTGATTGGGAAAAGAGTCTTCTCACTCACACACAGAGACATACAAACATTTCCTTTGCTCCCCTGGGCTTTAAAGTTAAAATTTAGAGGTACTCACCTTCGCCTTCTTTCCAAAGCAGCCCTTGAGCTCAAACCCCAAACTCCCTTTACTACCCTGGCTTCACATAGCCAGGGCCTAGGAAACCCATCCACAGACACAAGGGGTCTGCTGCCGGCAAGATGGGGCTTACCAGTCTCAGTCCATTGGAGAGTAAGATCCTTTGAGAAAATATATTTTTCTGCCCTTTTAATATTTCCTTCTCTGGGGGGCTGACTTCCCACACTCTCTAACAGATTAGAGTTCTCACCTTTCATCTTGGTCAGGCATAAAACCTCACACTGCTTCCCTCTCTCTCTCTCTCTCTCTCTCTCTCTCTCTCTCTCTCTCTCTCTCTCTCTCTCTCTCTCTCTCTCTTCCATCTGATCATTCCAATTCTTTTTAACACCTTCTATTATCTTTCTAATTACTAAGAAACTAGCCTTCTTCATCTCTCTCACATTTACACCAGACATAAACAATTTCCAAATACTTCACCCCAGGCAAAGCAATCATTATTATTTTCAGGGAACTTTTTCACAAGCCATTTCCCAAATTTCCTTTTGGAATAAGGCCTTGTTTTATTACTATTAGGGGGTCTCCCTCCCTCCCTCGGGTCTTAGAAATGACTCAACACAAACACACATACACACATACCATTAAACATCATTTACAGACCTGTGAAGGTTTGTGTCCCTTGTTTAAGGGATTGACTTCCAATACTTCAACATTCTTCCTAAGGGATTCCCATCTCCCTAAGGGAGTTCATTCTGGAATGTAAATATCTTTTTTTCCTTATTGGCTGGCACACTGGCTGGGGAGGCAACTGTTATTGCTGTGGATACCCCTCTGGTAACTTACCTGTCAGACTGAGTTGAAGTCCTTCCTTGAGTCGGCTGACTTTCCCTTAGGTTTACACTGGGTCCTGGCTTTTTGTTGTGGGTCTCCAATTCCTTTTTTGTTGCAGTGGGGGCAATCTGACCTTTAGGGCTGGGAAAAACCTACCCAGGTATGCCCTCCCCTTTCGGATATCCCTAGCTGCCAATGATGGAACTGATACAAATCCCGGAGGAGCCCCCAAGGCTATTATGTGCTCCTGGCCACTTTCCTTCATGACCAGAGGCAAGCTCATCTGACCAATAATCAGCCAAGATGCAGTGAAGGCCTTTTGTTTCGTTTATTGCAATATGCAGGGAGAGAAGCTATCAAAGCTTGGTTCTCTCCAAAGCTTCAACTCAAAATATTCCCTTCTTTATACAACCCTGTCCCAGCCACCACATCCCTCCTTGTTCCCCATTGGCTGAGGTACTGTGAGGTCACACTCTTTCTGACTGCCTCTTACATATTTCCTGCTACATACTAAATTATACATCACATGTACATTAATAATATATTATATTATATTGTATTGTATTATATTGTATTATATTAATTATTGTATATTATATTATATTATATTATATTATATTATATTATATTATATTATATTATATTATATTATATTATATTATATTATATTATATGGCTTTTTAGAACAATAGGTTCTTTCCTGTTTTTCAGTTTAATCTGCTTTTCCTGTTATCTCATTCAGCCAGTTTTCCTATTATCCCATTCATTTAATTTTCTCTTGCAACTGCTTTTACAGCTTGTTCTTCCTTTTCCCACTCTGAAGATCCAGATAATTTTTGCCTACATGTTTATCTTACATCCTCCCTTTATGCTACCATTTCCTGGTTACCCATTGTAGTTTCTTTGGCAAGCTTGTTTTTCTACTCAGTAAGTTTTTATTACATAGCAAATTCATTTTTTTCTTTCAATATTAAATTTTGAAGATGATTCACTTAATCAGATCAATATAAAGTAATTGATCAAGGTGATCATCTTTTTTTAACATATGTAGTTTATTGCTGCAAACTACAAAACCTAGGATGAACAATTCTTAATATTAAAACATAGTAATTATATTGTGTTTGCCATAGTATGTAGAGCCCTAGTGGTGCAGTGATTAGAATGCAGTACGGCAGGCTGCTTCTGCTGACTCCCGGCTGCCAGCAGTTTAGCAATTTGAGTCTCACCAGCTCAGGGCTGACTCAGCTTTCCATCCTTCCGTGGTCTGTAAAATGAGGACCCAGATTATTGGGGGCAATATGCTGACTCTGTAAACTGCTTAGAGAGCAGTTGTAAAGCACTGTGAAGCGGTATATAAATGTAAGTGCTATTGCTATTGCTATGTTCTACAGTTGACTTTAAATGATGAATAGCAATCCATTCACTTTTTCTGCAGTTACAAAAATGTAGAAATTCTATTTTCTGTGAATCTGATCATCTTAGAAATATTATTTTAAAAATAGGTAAAGCTAAATAATAGATTCTGTAAATTCAGTCCAGGAAGTACTATAACATTTATTACGTTTGATTGTGATGTAAGTCAACCAGCTCATGTAATTCAAGAAAAAACTGATGATTTCATTGTAGTACATAAGAATGGAAAAACCAATGAATAAAATCACAAAATAATAAATTTTGGAAAATCAATCAATAATTGTTTAGAACTAATGATGCATCTTAAACTGAGATGTTTCCAAAATACACTGAAAGCTTTTCTAAAACCAGAAAAGGCTTGGGTGCAGTTTTTTTTAAGAGGGATAAAAAAGATCCATGAATTAATAAGTTCCTACTGCAGAAATCACTGGCTAAGAAAGTGGAAAATAGGGTAAGACCATCTGAAGTGCAACATTTCATGCATGTAACTATCACATCAATTGAGATATCCCAAATTACAGTGTGTCCATAACTTAAACCATTAGCAAACCTTATACTATGAGTTGTTGTGCAATTTTTTTAATTTTGACAGCTAAAGGCACCTCTTCCTTGGCTTCCAATACTACACTTTAGAATTCTGAGGCCTTATCTGGAAGCCAGCAAATGTTTATATGTATGTGTTTACAGTATGTGCTCACACACATGCCAAAGAAATAACCTTACTTTCTATTTAATTAATTTTGCATATGTTTAAGTTTTTATTTTGTCACTGTTTAATTCCACTGTATTGTGTATGCACCTTGCCAGGGCATTGCAATAAATTGATTTTTAAGTACATGATCTTGCTCTCATGAGCTTGGTTGTAAAATATTGAATGACAAAAGTTCAAATTGTTTTCTTTATATATGAGAAAGCAGCTCCTATAATGCCAAATATTAACTACTGCAGCTGAATCTAAACATATTTTCAGTTCCAGAGTCCCTGTATCTCTGGTATCTCTTGCCAACCATATGCAATAACAAACTGCTCCCCGTTTTTCTTCAGCCTTGGATATTGAAGGCTTTTGCTCAGAGGATTGATAATGCTCTTCTTTCTTGTCCATTGCTTCTGGCCTTGCTGGCTTCAGTTCTCATGTATCCCTAGTTATTTACAGATAGGGGCTCCAGTCCACAAAAGTTAATGCCCTATGAAATTAATTCATTTTCAAATTTCACAAAACTCAGTTATTTAGTTGACACAATGCTGTGTAAATAACAGTAGATGCTAAAGTCTCTAAGAACATTGAAAACTAATCTTATTTCAGTTTTTGAATAGGCATTTTCCTTACTCGATCAGAACAACATCGTGGACATAATATACTTGGATTTCTGCAAAGTATTTGACAAAGTGCTCCATGACATTCCAATTAGCAAATTGGGCTGGATGGGACTGTAACTGACTTTAAGGCATGTATGGGTCAGCAATTCAGCATAACATATGTAATTTTAGACTCCATGCCTGAATTAGGAGTTCCAATATATTCTCCTTCAGTCAGACCTCTACAACAAGTACTGTGTCCAATTTGGGGCATAACATTTTATGAAAGATATGGAGAATTAAGGGAAGAAAAATCCAGAATCATCTAGATTAGAAATTAAATCTTATGAAGATAGACTGAGATAACTAGGAAAGTTTAGCCTTGGAAAAATATGAACATAGAACATAGGAGTACTTTTCAGACACCTGAAGGATGTCAAAACTTGTTTCCTAGTGACTGAAAATGCAATAGGAACAATATCCTGGTTTACAAGGCAGAAAAATATCCCAATCATGAAGCCGTTTGATAAAGGAAATGGTGAAGTCACCACACAAAGAACATTTATTACATAATAATAATGAAGACATCTACAATGATGTGAAAAATGTGTGGTGCTCAATATCCTTCAAAAATGAGATTTTAACATTTTGCACGTGTGCTTCAGACATGAGTGAAAATAAGTTATTCTTGTGCCTGCTCTCCTTTATCTAAACTTCCTATCACAGATTGGAGGAATCAAATCATCTGGCAATGAAATGGACTTCTTGCCCTTTCCCAGAGGGTCTGTATAACTCCCTCATCCTTTAGGCTATGTGGAATTCCATCAGGGAGAGAACAAATCACCATTCTGATGTAATCTGGAAGACAGGGCCAGTGAGGACAATGCAGAAAAGACCTGGTGGGTCAGGGATTGATGAAGAATTAATGAAATATAATCCAGAAATACACATTTCTGCTCCCTTTTAGAATACCTAAATTCTTTTGAAAACCAATATCAAAAAATATACTTATACATTTACTTATAGCTTTCAATAGTTTGTCCAGAGATTAAGTCTTCAATTTTGTATCCAACCAGTGCTTTTTTTGTCATAGAACACACTGGAATAGTGTTCCGCAACCTTTTTTTGACGGATTTTCCAAGTTTTAAAAGTAACTTTAAAAATTTGATGTTTGGTCCACGTGGACTTGAATCACCCTGTCGAGCGTAGTAGGTTGGCAGCAAAATCATTAAAATGGTGCATGCGGGCTGCTTGTGTGTCGAGTCCGATGCATGTGTACTTTGTCCACACTGGTTGTGATGGCGCTGCTCGGCTTGTGGCACTGCTCGGCTTGTGATTGGTCCTGTGGTCACCCGCTGAGTGCTTACTGCGGGCGGTGACCGTTATGTTTCGTTACATAACTGACGTGTGTGGGTGTGTGTACAGTGATTGACTATGTGAGAAAGGTAAATAATTTCTTTATTTTAAAAAATTGTTAGTGAATTGAATATCCTTTTTTAATTTTTAGTATAAAAGTGTGACACCAAATTTAAAAATGAAAAAAATTACTAATTACTTCTCAATCACTGGTCCTGCCAATAAAAAGGCCAGAATATTAACAGACACAATGACAGAACACACGAAAATAACAACGCCTGTTGATATTTCTGAATCTGATCTACAAACTACAAATGACTGGCCGGACTGCTGGAGCTATGATCAAAAAATGATTTTTGCTTGAAAAATGAATGGCTCTGTGTTTGCAAAATGAAACTTAGCTATACACCTTGTAGCAAAGTTGGAACTCTTGGAGTTGAAATGAAAATGGGAATGAAACTTTCCAAAGAATGGACCAACAATGATTAACCTATTCTGCCAAAGATAGGAAGCAACAGTTGAGCTCACTTTGAAAAAAAAAATTTTTTTGCCGACCTCTTACGCTTGACAGGGCGATTCAAGTCCACGTGGACCAAACATCAAATTTTCAAAAGTTACTTTTAAAACTTGGAAAATCCATCGAAAAAAAGTGCCAGAACGCCATTCCAATGTGTTCTATGACAAAAAAGCACTGCTTTGTCTTTATTTTCCCACAGATCTTAGTAACGAATTCTGCACTGAAAAATAACTGAAATTACTAGAATTGATGTAAAATAAAAATGATTTACAATCTTTAAATCCCTTAACTTTGTCCAAAGGATACCCATTTCCTCATGAATCTGCTCAAATCATGAGAACAACTAGACTTTCCTCTATTAGCCATACAGAAACCAGTCTTTGGTTGTTTCTTGTTGTAAAATTGTTAGCTGAAAATCATTTGGCCTTAGTGACTGACTTTGTTGCCACTGCTATTGCTGGCATGGTTCAATGAATCTTTGATATTTATTTTTTTAATCTTTCTAAGTATGTTGTTACTTAAATACTAAATACTGTATGAATGCTTAATAATTTAATTTATGAGATGTTTAGCTCTTTTATTGCAAAAAAGTGGAATACAAATATTTTAAATAGATACAATATTTTCACATGATACTGTAATTAGGGGTGAATATGTGGGATACATTCCAGAAGTGATTGGGCCAGGAGAAAAACAAATCTGATATAAAATTAAATCAAATATGAAGCTAATTTACATTTACAATTGCAATGTTTTTTTTCTGCCCTGCTGATGGTACAGTAGAAGAACATGGTTTTATTATATAACTATATAGTGGACTTCCCTTTTTGATTGCTGAGTTGAAAAGGTGACTCTTGGATATGCAGAGAAATCTCTTTTCCCCCTTCTGACTGAAGGAGAGTATCTTATTCAGAACTAACTCTTATCCACTGACATAAAATCAAGATTTGAAGAGAGGATGTATAAGTAAGATCTTCTATGAAAAGTAAATTCCATTAAATTCAATGCAGAAACAAACTTGAAGTTGATGAAGAAACATAATACTGCAGAAGATAAAGTTAAAATAATGTATGCATGAGAGCACCAACAAATTAAATAAAAAGCGACACCCCCCATCCCCAATGCTTAGCTCTTTCTCTTTTTTCCCAGTAAACTAATTTTAATTTTAATTACCTGGGAAAAATCCCTGTATTTTTCAGTTAGTGTAGTGTTTCTAAATCAACAGACCTTCCTCATGCAGTGTATTTTAGATTTACTTCTTCTTTGTATTTATTTATTGGAGTAAGGTTCTGTCTGTGGATGATAAGTGAAAAGGTTCTCTTTTAATCTTTTATACTCTTGAAGAATAGGAGTAGACATCTAAAAATTTACATGGTACAATTGCAACCAGCCTGCTTTTGACTGAGGACCTGTACACTGACAGAAAGCTGAGAAAATATCTACAAACCCCTCACATCCTGGACATAAACTGTTTCAACTTCCCCCCTCAGGATGCTGCTATAGGACATTGCATGCCAAAACAACTAGACAGAGTCCCTCCCCCTCCCCCTCATGCCATCACTCGTACAGCATTGTCTAATGCCTAAATATATTTACCCATGTAGTAGGGTGGTACTGCTATGATCTTTCTCATCTTCTCATCTTTCCTATTACCCTCTCTTATTGGTGTATTATGATTTATCACTTGTTTGTATCTTATGATTTATGATCAATGACTTACCACTTTGTTGTTTGTATGTACACTGAGAGCTTATTCACCGGAGACAAATTCCTTGTGTGTCCAATAGCACTTGGCCAATGAAGAATATTCCTATTCCAACTCCTTATTTTTTAAAAGCTATTTGTTTGATTTGTTCATTCATGCTTGGTAATTATTTATTTTTTGCATGATTTTCAAGAAATGTGGGTCTTTCAAGTAAGAATTCTTAAGAATAGGCAAAAAATGGAAGTCTCAGCTTTTCCACCTTGTGTCCCCTTATATTTAGTCAATCTTAAATGATTTACAACAAAAATGGATAGAAAGGAAGGAATAATTATAAGAATATGTTTTTAGTTAATGGGAAAAGCAAATGAATAGAAATAGCAGAGGTTTGGAGAAGACTCACCATCATAATTCTGGAACTCAGCCAATGTAGGAAATTCAGAACAGAGCCAATATTTCCGCACATAACACATAAGTGATTGGTTCAATTTTGATGATGACTGCCAATACAAATGAAGTAAATTCAAATCTAAATGGGATTAGATAAATTTAGTGTCATTCATATTACCTACTCCTTTTCAGAATAAGTGTACCATATGACACTCTAGATCCTGAAGCACCAAGGCAGTCTAAATGCAGCTGGTAATGTAAAAGAGTAGAGAAAGAGATTGGACACCTATCCTGCTAATGGGCTTTCCAGTGTCATTGGATGGGCTACTGCAAGAATTTGGTGGCCTTTGGTTTAATACAGCCAGCTTCTGTTTGTAAAGGAAGGGAGAGTAATCCCTTCAACCACAACAAAAATTTGAGCATTTAAGAATCACAAAAATTGTTTACCTAAGCTCATATTAAAGCCTATTAATAACTGAATTGCTATATAAAGATGTCAGAAAACCTGTTTTGTGAGGGTGCCTGGGAAATAATACCTGGTGGAGTTTTAATGAGAGGTCTCCCTGTACACTAGCAATTATTGCTTATTACTGCAGCAATACTGTAAGTTGCCGGTCTGTATCCTAGCAAACTTCTGAATCTAAATTGTTTATTAAAACGATTAAGGCACAAACACAATCACTGTCATCCCATAGTTATTTGCTGAATAACTGAAGTTGTAACTTGTTCACATCTATTCATGCAGTGAAGTTATTTCTTTTCATCTGATGCAGGCATTCCTACTTGGCAGCCGTCATTCAGGGCAGCTTTATATGCAGATCTTCAGTTTCTTGTTCTTGAAAACACACAGAAGCAAATTGTTCCTATAGCTATACTTTGCAGATTCTATCCTCATAATAATAGTAGCAATACAAAGTCACATTTTATTATATTGAAATGAAATTCCTGCATAGATTAGGGTGATCTGATGCAAATGTGGTATGCCACATGAAGACAGGAGTATAGATGCAGTGTAATGTGATGCATACAGAAGCTCTCTCTCTCTCTCTCTCTCTCTCTCTCTCTCTCTCTGTGTGTGTGTGTGTGTGTATGTATGTGTGCACATCTTTGAATCACTGTAAACTTCTTGTGACTGCTTGGTCTAGTTTACAGCTATAAAAAATCCCTCTGCTGCATAAGAATCAGATTCGTTTTTTGCATAGTCATCATATGGCATAAATATTCTGAAAAATAATTCTGCTTGCTTAACACAATTTGAATTAGCAACTTTTCAATTCACTTCAAAAAATTTCCAGTTTGAACTGGAAAGTATTTTAATTAATGCTAAATATATTTATTGTCAATTTCTGCAATGAACCTAGCTGACACCATCTATATCGTTCATTCTCAGTTGCCACATAAAGGGGGGGGGGGGATCAGGTTGGTTTTATTTTTATTAGACTAAACATAGAATGATCCTGTGGAACCAAGGTCATTCTCACCAGACCCTGAAGGTGGGGAGAAGAACTGTCAAGAAGACCGCCAAATGCACTTATTGGGTAATGTGATCAGTAACATAATAGAAGGGAGGGAATTGCTACATCTAATTACTTTGAATCTCTGAGGGAAAGTTTAGAGTTGGTTTCACTTAAACCAACTCTCTTAAAACAACTTTCCTGCTCCAGGATAGAGGGCTATCATGGAGCGAGCTACGGGGTCCTGAGCCCTGACCACCTACCCGATTCTTTCGGAAGGACAGTGAAACTCAGGGAGAATCCCAGGATGGAGAAGAGGGTGGAATCGTCTACTACTCCCAGCACAACCCCTGGGGATGGGGCACTGAGTGGCTGCTGCCAGCTCCTCTGATGAAGAGCACCACAGCTACCAACTATAAGCACAAAAAGCCACAGCAAAAGGGCTAGGAGAAGTCAAACTGGGCGCATCAAAATCAAGCCGTTGAGGTCTCCCCCCCATGGGGGAGAGATGGAACTCTGGCTGAACACCTGCAATTACTGGCACTCTACGACAGTGATGGTGAAAGTGAGAATGACCCAATGGTAAGTCGAGCCATCCCTGCTAAAATTATAGTACCAAAAACGGGTTCAGGCAGACCTAGATGTCCTAATAGACTCAGGCTGCATGCAATGCTTAATCAACCTTCCTACTGGGCTTCAGTTGGGAATCTGCACCAAGCAATTGCCCCTAGCCATGAAGTTTGAGCAGGCTGATGGTTATTGATTGGTGGGTCCCCAGCAACATACCTAACTGAACTGGTACGACTAGAGATGGGGCAGCATTGGGAGATTATCTGTTTCGTGATAATTCTAAGAATGACTGAGACTATAATCTTGGGGTAAGAACCATGAGATTAGGAAAGGGGCCCCTCCCCCCTGAACAGAATGGTCAAGAAGGGAACCTGTTTCTGCTTTGATGGAATGTGAACCTGCCAAACCATTGAAAGTCATAGCTGAATGATTACCCAGAGTCCAGCTCATCCCTAAAGAATACTGGGATCTCATGGAAGCGTTTAGTGAAAGAGAGTGTGACACACTCTCCCCCCTCACCGAGCCACTGACTGTGCCATAGAAATCCTACCAGGGGTGGTGCTCCCTAAGTCAAAGGTGTATTCCATGATTCCCAGAGAAATGAAGGAACTAAGGGGTTATATTGACAAAAACTTGGCCAGGGGTTTCATTCAGCCAGCTAAGTCTTGCGTGGCTGCCTCTGGACTATTCAAAGAGAAAAAAGATGGATCTTTGAGACTGTGTGTGGATTTGAAGGATTAAATGCTGTATGGAAAATATGTACCCTCTCTCCCTAATGAAAGACATGTTAGCCCACCTGGCCAAGGGGAAGATTTTTATAAAGCTGGATTTGTGAGAAGCTTATTACTGAGTAAGAATCAAGGAGGGAGATAAATGGAAGACCACTTTCAAGACCGCTTGTCTAGGGAGTTTCAAGTTCAAAGTCATGCCTTTTGGTCTCCAGGGAGCCCCTGCCATGTTTATGCAACTGATAAACAGTGTACTGCATGATCACTTATACAAGGGGGTCCTAGTTTACCTGGATGGCATCCTTATCTACACTGAGACCATGGAGGAACATGTCAAATTGGTTTGCGAAGTACTTAAGAAATTATGGAAAGCAAACCTCTATGCCAAGCTTTCTAAATGTGAATTTCATCAGTCCCACCTTGATTATCTAGGGTACTGAATCTCCAGTGAAGGAGTGGAAACGGACCCGGCAAAAGTGAAGGTAGTGTTAGAATGGCAGCCTGCATGAACACGCAAGCAACTGCAAAGTTTTTTCGAGTTCACTAACTTTTACCGGCAATTCCTTCTTTCCTTTGCAAAGATAGCGCTTCCTATTACTGAGCTTTTGAGAACAGAGAAAGGGGAAGGAAAGCCCCACCCTAGTCAATCTTGAAACTGGATGATCAAATGCCAAACTGCATTTGAACAGCTCAAGAGACTGTTCGCAGAGGAACCGGTCTTCAAACACCCTGACCCCGAGAAACAATTCATCATCCAAGCAGATGCTAGTGACATTGCTGTGGGTGCAGTCCTCCTCCAGAAAAACAATCAAAGGGTCTTACAACCCTGCACATAACACTTCCAGAAAACTCAGACACAGAACGACGCTGGACTGTGTGGGAGAAAGAGACATTTGCAGTGCGGTGGGCATTGTTAACTTGATGCCATTTTCTGGAAGGGAGTAAAGTGCTGTTTGAAGTGTGGACAGTCCATAAAAATCTTGAGGCACTTAGGACCCCAAGGAAATTATCCCCTAAACAAATTTGCTGGGTGAAATACTTCAATCGTTTTAATTTCTCCCTAAAGTACCTTCTTAGTGGAAAAATTTCCTGGCTGATGCCTTGTCCAGGATGCCTCAATACAAAAGCCACCATAAAGAAATAATCAATGCCATCATCCCCCCACCACAAATGGCTTCTCAAGTGACTACTAGGCACCAAACTCAAAAATGGCCCACCAGTCCTGACAACTGCTTAACCCAGCAACTAAAAGATGAGTTAAGTCTGACGCATGATTCAGAGCCAACAGACAGGTATTAACCTATAGAGATGAACTTGCATGGAAGGGATCCAAACTTTACCTTCCTAGCACTCTCAGGATCCAAGCCCTACAATGGAGCCATCATGCCAAGCAAGCTGGTAATTTTGGGTTCCTCAAAATCTTGCATCTGGTGAGGAGACAATTTTGGTGGCCAGGGATGAAGAAGGACATTGAAAGTTATGTTAAGAGCTGTGCAACCTGTGCAGCCATGAAGAAATATCTGGGTAAACCCCCTGGATTATTATAAGAAGTAGTGGACCCTTCCCAATCCTGGGAAGATATAGCAATAGACTTTATTGTAGAACTTCCCAAGAGCAGTGGGAATACAGTGATCTGCACTATTATTGATCGTTTTTCCAAGCAAGCTCATTTTGTAGCCTGCCCTGGGCTTCCTTCCACCCAGAAATTAGCCAAGCTGTTCCTGAAGCACATTTACCGGCTCTACAGAGCCCCAAAGAGGATTATATTGGACAGGGGGGTTCAATTTACAGCAAAAATCTGGAAGGAGTTTGTGAAATTGATTGGGTCAACTCAGGGTCTTTCCTCAGCTTTTCATCCAAGTACAAATGGAGCTGCTGAATGAGTGAACGCAATGGTGGAGCAGTACCTAAGATACTATGTCAATTATCAGCAGACTAACTGGGCAGATTTCCTGCCATTTGCTGAAGTGGCTTACAACAATACCATGCATAGCAGTACTGGACTTACTCCTTTAAAAATAGCTATGGGCAGGGAGTTTGTTCCCATGCCTGAATATCCTCAAGAGCCCCCTCCTCACAGACCTTGACTGAATGGATGACATCGTTACAGACCGCTTGGGCAAATTTCAAGCGGGCTTTAAACTAAGCCACTAAAATTCACCAACAAGCAGTGATCTCCTCAAAAACCATTTCATGTTGTAGAGAAAGTCTATCTCTCGACTAAATATCTAAGATTAAAGCTACCCTGTAAAAAGTTGGGACCAAAATTTATTGGCCCTTTCCCCATAATAAGAATCTTAAATCCTGTCACAGTTGAGCTTAAGTTTCTGCGGCTTTTTGGAAAGGTTCATCTGGTATTCCATTGTAGTGTACTAAAGCCAGTGACAGATTCAACCTTGAGACCAATTCCTCACAAAGTGCCAGGTCCAATTCTAGTAGAAGGGGAGACCCACTATGAAATAAAATGCATCCTTGATTCTAGATTGCATAAAGGGAAGTTACAGTATCTAGTGCAGTGGAAGGGGTATCCCTTGTCAGAGGCTACTGGGTTAAGAGTAGTGAAGTAATGGCAGATAGATTAATACGAAAGTTTCATGATAAGCAGCCCCAGGAGCCTCCAGAGCCTCCAGTACATAAGGAAAGATGGAAAGATCCCTAATGTATATTTATATTTGTTTTGCAGGAACTTTTTTTCTTTAGGGGGGTCCGACTGTCAACTTCTACAATGAACCTAGCTGATGCCATCTTTGTCGTTCGTTCTCAGTTGCCACATAAATAGAGGGGGGGGATCTGGTTGTTTTTACTTTTATTAGACTAAACATAGAACGATCCTGTGGAAACCAAGGTCATTCTCACCAGATCCTGAAGGTGTAGAGAAGAACTGTCAAGAAGACTGCCAAATGTACTTGTATGATAATGTGATCAGTAACACAATAGAAGGGAGGAAAATTGCTACATTTAATTACTTTGAATCTCTGGGGGAAAGTTTAGAGTTGGTTTCACTTTTGATTGTGCTGATATTATGTATCCAATAAATATGGTCTTTGAGGAATTCTCAAGCTTCAGAATTCTACTTTATTCAGTTTCATTAGTCAGAACCTTGACATTTATCTCTCATGCTTTCTCTTATAATCCTCCTTCCCCACGGAAACCACCAAAGCCATTTAGCTTGCACTTAGCCTCCATTCTTCATTACTAATGAACTTACTAACTGAAAAACTTTCCATGGGAAAATTAAGCACCAAGCATTAAGGTGCTTGGTAATTGGGATAATGGGTAGCTATCTCGAGACTTTCTGCCTAGAGACCACTTATGGTCTTGTGGAAGAAAGAAGTAGCCAATTATCCAGTTTGTGAAGAAATTATTACTTTCTTCCATTAAATTAAAAACTGCCAAAAATATACTGTTTTAAATATAAACGATCAGATGAAATAAATGTAGGATAATGGTATCCTACATATTTTAGTTTGGCTACAGAAATGTTCTTCGGGTACAATATTTGAATTTACAAAAATACACAAAAGTAATTGATAGAACAAAATGAAAAATAAAGGCAATTTTTTTGTAATGTATGTATGCATTAGGTTATATTATAGCATTATAGCATCTTGTTATTACAGATCTTACAAAAGCTCTCCTGACTTCAACAGCTCTACTCTGAAATGGAATGTTCAGATTGAGAATTTTAAGAACTTATTTCTAAGTGGTAAACACAATTTCTAGATGTTCTTGCAATCAACAGAATCCTAATCCATTATCTGTTTTGTGAGCTAAAATAATATTAATTAAAATCTCCCTGGAACAAAAAGAGCAATTAAATATTAGTGTCATAGGAATTATTCTATCAAATGTCTCAGCTAAATATACTGCACAGTATATAATGAGAAAGAATGTATCAGGTAATCCATCCATATTGTTTTTGCAATTATAGTGTTCAGACAAGGCTTACTGGTAAAAAAATCTTTTTGATTTATCACCTCTGCCACCTCATTGTATCACTATTTTTATTATTATGCATTTGCTGATAAATGATCATAAATGGCTTTCATAAATAGTACATGTTTCCTTGCCGCTTCCCACAATTGTCTCAATTGAGGTGAATTCAGTAGAAGGTTCCAAGACCAGGTCACTAGGTTGTGCCTGTACCTGAGCAACTTCTTTCTCTTCTTTCATTTGTAAAACTACACTATCGTGTGTCAGGTGATCAATACTGTCCTTCTTAGTTAACTGGTGAACTGAGGCTTTTATAGCAATCTTGAGTGGTGGTTCATGCAAAGAAGATGCATCCGAATCAGCAGCAAGAGAGTCACTACGCTTTAGGGGACTGGAAATCATGTACATTTCATCAGGGTCCATGATCCCTTGCCCCACAGCTGATTGCCGTACAAATTTATGGCCTTGTTCCTCTAATCTGACTACTTCCATGATTTCTTCCATTATAGTCCTACAATTAATTATAAGAGGTGGTAGGGGAACACTTCTAGCTAGTTCCTCAATGTAGCGGGCAAACTCCATTGTCTTAAACTGGGTTACTTTGGCAAGCTCAAGAGTTTTTGCTGAGGTGATGATTGGGATGCGCTTAGCAATCTCAAAAGCTTTTTGCAGCTTTTCAGCTCCTTCTGTCCGAAAAAATTCATTGATAGCTTTCTCAGTCTTTTTCAAGTGGCTACTCATCATGCATAGTCTAGTAATATTTAAGATCAAAACAATAGTAAATGCTACAAGACATACAATCATGTAGTAGATCCCCATGTCTCCAGCAGTAAATACAACCCTTAGAGTGACAGTATTATTCACTTTGCCATAGATGTTAGACGCAACACATGTGTATTTTCCTCGATCTTCAAATGACACACTGGTAATATTTAGTTGCCCGCTATTGAGAATCCATTTTCCTGCTGAAAAGAAGCCAGAATTAATTAGTAAAATGTATCTATTTTTTCTTCTCATCATCGTTTAGGAAATGTCACAATACATTCAAGTCACTACAGTAATTCAAAGACATCTTATAATGCGTCTACAATATTTTGGAATAACTGCTGCTAAGAAACTTGAAGTCTTGGCCATTAATTAGGTCTAGTAAATACCCCAAACTGCTTGTCCTAGGATTGCCATAGAATATCTCATGATATTGCTAGATTGTAAAAATGTGTATGTTCCCAAGCAAAATTATCCCTCAAATCATTCTGTGAAGACATTGTATACATTTCCAATTATTTTAAAGTTAATCTGAAGGAAATCTTATGGTTTACTTTTTACTTTTGTGTAGGTAAGAGACTGTAAATCAGGGGTCCCCAATCCCTGGTCCATGGACCAGTACCGGGCTGCGGCATGTCAGCAACCGGTCCGCACAAACAAGGAAAGCCCCATCCACAGGATGCAGGCAGCACACAAAACCATGCCCCCTCCAGTCCACGGAAAAACCTCCCTCCACGTAACCGGTCCCTGGTGCCCAAAAGATTGGGGACCTCTGCTGTAAATGATTTGTATATAAGCAAAAAAGTAACCTGTTCCTATAAATTAAGGGCAGATAAAAAAGGACTTTGATGTATTTCTGGATTTAGGTCCAATTAAATCAGTATTTTATTGCACATATATTTCAAAAGATGCTTAAATTTATTTTGATACAATAGAGGCCTAAAAAGATGGAAGAGTTATGAGGAATGAGCTGTTTAATGGCAAGAGATTCCCTTAAACTACAACAAGTCAGATTACTTGATTGCCCAAACCCCAATTGTCTACTTTGATTGCCATAGCTTTCTGGCACAAGTAAACCTCAGAATTTCATTTCTCATGCTTGGAGTACCCAGGGGATTATCTCACCATTCGTCCATTTAGTTTTGTTTTGGTCACAACTCTGATAGCAGCTCTTCATTTTAGATTCGAATCTTTCCTAGTTTTGGCTGCATTTGTCACAGATTTAACTTTCTGCATACAAACTATATGTATCATATACTATTTAGCTGATATACTTCCTGATAATTTCCAAGACCAAAGGGATCATAGTAAAGATCTGGGCTAGGAGACCTACATCAGAAAAGCAATTTAGTGGCATGCCTAAATAAGAATGCCAGTCTTTGTGCTTTTCCTCACTTGTAACTAACTAAAATACAAATATGTCCTAACAACCTTTTTTACTTTGCTATGTTTTATTGAGGTTGCCTGTATCTCATCTTTAGCCCATGAACAAATAGCCAATTTTAAAATAGTGTTTCCCCCTTTAAGGCAGCAGATACACATGGCAGTTTCAGAGTACCCAAAATTGGGTGGCTTTGCAGCCTCTTTTGTCCATGGCAAAATCAAGTGAATTGTACGCTTAGGGTTAACTCTTTTAAGCTGTACATGCATATCCTCTCCGAATCTGGCTCTTTCTTTGGCTGAAGAGAATATTGGATACAGATGCCAATTGCTCCCATACCTGCAACTTCCTGATACCTGCAGAACAGCTAATGGAGGTAGAGGCGCAACTCTGTAAAAAGCAGGAGGACCGGTTTTCTCAAAATCCTGCAACCCTGAGTTTGAAGATATGCATCTCACTAGCTTGACTAGCATCTCAGCTGGCAATCAGCTGTTCTTCAGGCTTGTTTTTAATCTGGTTTAGTGTTTCATAACTAGAATTTTGAAAAAGAATGCCAATTCCCTTGTCAAAACAAGGCTGACCTGCTGATCAATGTTATTATTATCATTCAAAGTCTTGGATGGAATTTGCATCTTTGGTTTCTCCTTGTCCTGATAAATGTTTCAAGCAAGGGAAGAAATAGCTTGAAAAAGACCCTTCAATATGTATGGCAAAATAGTAAGGAAGGAAGGTCCTCCTGTTGGGAACCATGTTCTGCATCTCCCCAGCAGGGGAAGGGGTTGAACTGAGATGAAGGAATAAGTAGAATAACTAGGGATTGGCTATGAAGGTGACATATTGCTCAAGATCCAGGTTTACAAAGCAGTCTTTATTCTTTATAGACATACAGTACTCCCTGCCCCAATCTAGATCCTTCAGCATTCAGTTTGTAGAAAAAAGATTATGTGTAGAATTGTGTAATATGTAGGGGAGGAGTAATGGAGGAGGGAGGATAGATTTGCTCACTCTGAAGCAAAACTGCAGTATTCATTTCCCTGCTGGCCTCCCTCTTAGACTCCACTCTGCAAACCTCACAAACATCAAATTGGTCAGTTTCAATGACCGGCTCCATACACACATTTTCAGCTTCCAACATTTCAAGAGCAGTCCTTGAAAATTAGGAGGAGGTAGAACCATCAGTTTCACTCCTACCTCTGTCCTTTTGTGTTCAGAATTCTGAGGAGTAGGAACTCTTTAACTGGCATTTAAGTGGATCCCTCACATTACAATAGACAATGTATAGCTTAATTTGTTCTCTGTGGTCATGAATGGAAGAAGTTTTCCCATGGCAGATGACATTAGGATGTGAAAGGGAAACAAAGGCAGGAGAATCAAACAATTGTTTTATTAACATACCCTGCAGGTGCATATTTGGGACATGATCACTGAATGTGACTCAGAAGACATAACACAGCTAAACAGGAAATGGTATTCAGGGCAACTATATGTGTGCTAGAATAATTTTCTGTCAATTTGAGAAAGGATAATGGGCAAAGAACATTTGCTTCAGTAGGAGGCTGTCATTTGCACAGAAAATCTCCATATATATCCATACAACCAAAGATAATCTCTAATTCATATTGTCTTGTGATAGACAAGATTTCTCACCATTACTCCCACTCGCCGTGTAGTGATGCTTAAAAAAAAAGCATCCCAGCAATTTATGCAGATTTGGAATCATCAATATTCTGAAGAATCCAGCAGTATCATTCCAACTAAAGCAAAGCACTCAAAAGTCCATATTGTTTTTTGTAATATCTGATTTTTCAAATGCCAGATAGTTCCTTGTTGGACTTGAACAAATGGATATAGTGAATTGCACAGTAAGCAGTTACAGCAAATAGCATGCTGTTCATCCTGCTGGCTACTTCCCACGAGTCCCTGAGTAGGAACCTATGACAATGTTTCTCTCCCACATGTCCTCTTCCCATCAATAGGTAATTGTCTTCTGCTTTTTGAGTTTGCATACAGCCATCTTAGCAACTGCTAATAATACGCTTATCTTTTACTAGCATATCTAGAGCCATCTTTTGGACTATCATCCCATCTTTTAACAAGCATGTTCCATACATTAATATATAATTTGTAAATAAGTGCTCTTCTTTAATTCACCCGAATCTCAATATCAGTTGTAATTGAAGAATAAAAAAATGAAGAATAAACTTTTACCATATTCTCACCATCGTTGCCTTTTACCTATAAATTTATTATTTAATAAATAAATAATTCACAGATACTGTAACATTTCCATGCAGTTTTTTTTAAATAATGTCACCTGTATGTTTTTTTTAGTATGAAAACTGCAAGTGCAAGGAAATATGGGTAATCAGAATCAACACTGCAAGGGGTAGGATGGCTATAATTCTTCCCTTTAAGCTATAACAAAAAATGATGTTTCTGAATATGTGGTGTGCATTAGGAAATGAAACTCTGTTACTGATCATGATTTCATAGATGTAATAAAAAGAACAAGAGAAGTAACAGCAATAGCCAGAATCAACATGACTGGGATTAAAGACTGGTCCTAAACTGAATGAGTTGACGTGTGGTATAAGGCACCCATAGTGTGCAGATTTAAGATTTATGACTTTATGTGGTTAATGGACGTGCAAAGCTCTTATATATAGTTATAGAGACAACTTTCTCAGCTCCATCAGCATCTAAAATATCCAGATTAAGTTTAGGAAAAGAATCTTCCTGCTGGGTAGAGTTGGTAGTTGTTTCAATCTATCAAGTATATTTAATACTTTGCATTTATTTGCTTGAATAAATACTATTTAATTCGCTTATTCATTTACCTTGAGTAAATAGAGAAAAACACATTTACAACAGTTAGTGCTTTTAAGGAAACATAACATCAAGACAACGTTTGCCTAGGTTGCATAGAAAAACATCTGAAAACTGTACCTCTGTCACCATCTTCTTTCACCAAATGGCCATTTGAGTTGTACCACTTGTACACTGGTTCTGGATAACCTTGAACGTTGCAGTCAATCAAGGCACTATAACCTTCCTTGACTATAATGTGGTCAATTCTGGAGATTACCATTGGTACAGATCCGATCAACAGGTCTGTATGATTTAAAGTGCTGTTAATGACATCTTCAGCAGTTGTCCATACTGCTAATAAATCGAAAACATGAAAGACGGTCCAGTAGTACAAAAGAAGGTGGCTCTTGAACATGTTCACCTGTCTGCAAATATATCTGCCAATCACAGTTAGTGGACCTGGAAATGGTAAATATACCAGGCTGGAGCAGCCCATCAAATTTGACCCATCAAATTTCAAAAGCAAACAAAATCTAGTCCTGCAAAATAAAACAAGTTATAGCAATAAAAATAAAAATAGGCGTAGTAGAAGTAGTTAAAGCAATTTTGATTTAAACTAATAATCTATCTCAGAACTCATTGTTTCAAAAGTTTAAGTTCAATGTTAGTGCTATCACAATTCCTGATATTTTTTCTGTTTGTGTACTGTTTGATACAATTTCAATGACAGAAAAACACTGTTTTGTTCAGATCAGTGATTTTAATTTTAAAAAATATCAGAAATAATGTTTCTTTTTTAAAAAAAATCCAAATGAGAAAAAAAAGTTTAGCATTGAGTTCATATCACTATCATTGTGTAGGAATAAGGATTAATGTAACAGAAATCAATGTTCTTAACAAATCTACTTATGCCAAAATGCATATCTAAAATGTCTCAGGTTATGCTAGATGAAAAAAGCAATAATACACATATAATATGAAGGTAAACTTTTTGTGTACATGACACAATGTAACTAAGAGTTTACCATATATTTCAAATAAAATCTGTACTTTTTTTATTTGTATAACATTTTAGCAAATATCTATTTAAGCAAAGAGCTTTCCACTGAAAATGAGTTAGGATGTTTCATCTGAAATTCAATTTGTGTGCAGTTCTATTAAATATATATACTATGGATAACATATTAATGTCAAAACAATTTTTATGGCTGTATATTGCATATATTTCAAAGAGTATCCTTACATAGTTTGCAGTTGATAATCATACAAAAAGAATTTAGTATCATCCTAAAATCTGTTGCTTAAAAGTAAGAGTAACTGGCTTGTTAGTCAGCATAATTCTCAGTGAAGACATATGAGAGAATAGGGAAGGGAACATTAATTCAAAGTTACAGTCCTGCTTTGCATATAAAATATCCCTGGTTTGGTGTATGTCATTGCCAGTTAAAGAGATCTCAGCTGGGTTTTGCGACCTTCTGACAAGCAAAGTCAATGGAGAAACCAGATGCACTTAATAACTCTGTTACAACTGAAGTGATTCACTTAACAAATGTGTCAACAAAGATCATAAAATGGGGCAAAATTCACTTAACAAATGTCTGACTTAACAACATAAATTTTGGGCTCAATTGTGGTCTTAAGTGGAGGATAACCTGTATTGCTTCTCTGCACGTTAATGCTGATGGACATTTTGAATTCAATATATTGTAGATGATCCAGAATGATCTGTCACCTGCTCTATCTGGTTCTGTACTATTCTGGGCAGGTGAGATACTTCCAAATAAAGCACTGGATTTATGGGGTTCATTGGGAGTCAGAGACAATCTTAGAAATAAAAATCATAGTAGAATATGGTATTTTGTCAAGATCTCACATGACCAGAAAACTTGGGGGATGTGGAGAAATGTAATAGATTGTATTACAATGTATTGGAGGTCTTTGAAAGAAAAATGTTTTTTGTTTAAATTTTATTTGATTAAAACCTTATTTTATGCCAATTTAGCTTATTTGTTATATATATATTTTATAAATGTCCTACAAGTTTTGTGAATACTATAGCTGCGTAAATCACCTGGATTTATTTACAGTCATGTTTATTTACCATAACAAGCAAACCATGTTTCCAGGTTTAGTGCACAACGCTAGTGTTCAAGAAACAGCTGTATGTCTTTATTAGATATTTGTTTCATTCACAGGAATACCCAAGACTAGGAAGATTACGAGTGCAGCTGCTTCTTCTCAGCTGCAGTGACCAAGTCACGCATACAAAACAACCCAGAAAGAAGTGGAAAATCATCCCTATTAATTGAAGACTCTCTATCTTCTTTTTCTTCCAGGTTTTTGCTTCATTTGTTTTCAATGCTTAATTTCTAAACAAAGATTAGTCAGAGCTCAGTTCTTTCTCCAAGCAAGCCACACAGCATGGAAGTCTTTTTCTCTAATTCTGGTTATGGCTCTCTATAGTAATTGGCAATAAAAGAAATATAATCATCTATTTCTAGACATATTCCTCCATTTTTGTGTTATATGACTTTATGTAAAAAGCCAAAAAGAAATATATATTTTCTTACAGTCCCCATTGAGTAGTCATTAAAAGAGACACAGTTAAGAAAGTCTAAATGTGCGTGCATGACTTTTAATGTGTCTGTGATTCTAACTTTTGAATTTGTCTTTTCTAGTCATCCATTATGGATTTTTCACCATAAAGGTGAATATGATAAATTATCATTGTCCATTATTATCTTAAATTAACATGCAAGCATAACAGTAAAGTTTTCTTGTAAATGTAAAGAACATTGCGGGAAATTGGAGTTTGTAGTGGACTTATGTGATTGTGTTTTGTTTTATTGGTTTTGTATTCCTGATATACTCACAAATTGTGGGTGGAACTATCTTATAAATTATTGTAATGAATTAAAATAGCAGTCCAGCTACTAGCTATAGATATTGTAAACAAATCCTATCTTCTTTCAATGAGAAGCAGCTAGAGGTTTCTGTTTCCAGTCACTTGTTAGCTGTAACCTTATATTAAGCATAGCATGTCTTTAATAAAGTGAATGGAGCCCTAGTTAATTAACATTCTTAAAAGACCTATAAATATTAATTTTCTGTAATATAAACTAAATACTATATTATTCTTATTAAAAGTTAGTACCTTTGGCTTTGATTCATTTACTTTCCTCAATATGTTCTAAAGACAACTTCTAAACTGCAACAGTAGTAATGATTTAATGCTTTATTATAAGACCCAAACTTGATATTATTATAAAAGGAGCTCTGTGATATTTCAGAGTATATATAAATGTTTAGTTGGTGGTAGCTGTTATTCCTGGGAAAGACACATTATACATCTTACAGGTTATGGGATTGCAATTGTTCATCTGGGGTAGTGACAGGAGATAGCTGGTATCAGCAGAATAAACAGAATAACAGAGTTTGATAGGACCTTGGGAGTCTTCTAGTCCAACACCTACTCAAGCAGGAGACCCTATACCAGTGGCGAACCTTTTAGAGACTGAGTGCCCAAACTGCAACCCAAAACCCACTTATGCATCATTGAGTGCCGCGTGGGTGTGGCCCATTGGATGGGTGTGGCTGCGGTGGTAACGGCAGACTGGGAGGGACTAAAAAGTTCAATCAATCAATTCCAACTTTGCGAGATTTTTTTTCCCCGCGAGAAGTTGAAATTGACTGATTGAACCTTTTTTTTTTTTTTGCACACGGCGGCGGAGGTCTAAAGCAAAAAGGTTTTATAAAACCCAGCTGAAGGCCTAGGACTGGGGCAACGGTGCATGTGTCCACTGAGAGGGCTCTGAGTGCCGCCTCTGGCACCCGTGCCATAAGTTCGCCACCACTGCCCTATACCATTCCAGACAAGTGGCTGTCTAGTCTCTTCTTAAAAACCGCCAGTGATGGAGCACCCACAACTTCTGAAAGCAAACCGTTCCACTTGATAATTGTTCTCATTGTTAGGAAATTTCTCCTTAGTTCTAAGATTGCATCTCTCTTTGATTAGTTTCCATCCATTGTTTCTTGTCTTGCTTTCTGGTGCTTTGAAAAATAGGCTGACCTCTTATTTTTTGTGGCAGCCCATCAAATATTTATGCAACAGTAGGTACTTATTTAATTTTCCCCACTTTATTTTTATTTTATGAAATACATGCAATGAAATTGATTACTAATTTTGTGCTTTGGGTTATAAATATTAGAAATAATTTGAAGTGAATTATTTATAATGAATTCAGGTAATGAACTATTTCAAGTTAATTAGAGAGTGTAGACTCCCATTAATTTTTCTTGTTTTTTCCAGAAGCTAGTAAGTTTCCATGTTATCAGTGGCAATTAATTTTTCCCAACCCTTTATAAGCTTTTGTTTGGGGAACAAATGTTTATGATCAGTATGTAATATAATGATACTCTTAATTTTGTTCTTGGCATGCTAGGCAGACCATACTGAGGGTTCTGCAGAACTTTAGGTGGCATAATGGAATCTTCTGCATGTTTTTTGCCACTAAATTATTGGAGAGAAATTATGATTTTTAATTTTATTTTACCATTTCCCAACATTTTTTTTACTTAATATCAGATTTGATAAAACATAGTAACTAGAACAGCCTTTCCCAATCTTTAGATAGCAGAATAACAAAATTGGAAGGGACCTTGGAGGTCTTCTAGTCTAACTCCCTGCAAAAGCAGGAGATCTATATCATTCTGGACAAATGGCTGTTGCTGTCCAATCTCTTCTTAAAAATCTCCAGTGATGGAGCACCCACAACTTCTACCTTCAGGAAGTTTAAGTTCCCAGATTCAAACTTTGAAATGTCCAGTTTAAATAAAACATCAGGAACAAAAGGATGGGAAATAGTCTAAATCAATTTTGCATGTACAGAACTGTACAGTTGTTTCTCTTTTCTGAAACCTTTTCCTTAAAGAATTTTGCTCCTAGAACCCTACTTTGAAGATTATCATCAAAACCCATTTCAAACAAATATTTTGAGAACTTTACTGTGCATTATGTTAATGCTTCCCTCCCCCTTTGGATGTCACTTTACTCTTGTTTACATCATAATTATTTATTATGACAACTTGGTTCCTAAGATAAGTTAATTTAGGAAATTTCATGGATATTAAGCTTTGTTTTCCTTTCTTAAACAATTCCCCTATCCTAGGCCAGTCCCATAATCTCAGGAGCACTTATTCTCCTATATAGGAGAAGCAGGTGCTTGTAGGGAGAAGCAGCAGCTTGTACCGAGAAACTTCCTGAAAAGGATCCAAGGCACAATGTTTTGGAGGTAAGGCAAATATAAGAATGGAAATTGATTAATAATCTCAAAATAAATATATAACCTCCTGAGCTTAGTCAGGTGGATGACTAAATTCTACTAAGAATCCCAGCTGTTTCTTTTAGTTGTGAAACAAGTGTTAGCCACCTACAGATTTTGGCAACCAATTACTGTACCACAGTGTGCAAATGTACAGTATTAATGGCAAAACAAAGAGCAATTATATGCTTTTAGGTATTCTTTCATACCTGATACTGAAAGATGTGTGACTGACTATTTGCATTTATACAGTTATAATGCCATACAGGTAGTCCGCCACTTACAACCATTCATTTAGCGACCGTTCATAGTTACTATGGCACTGAAAAAAGTAATGTACAACTATTCCTCACACTTACGACTATAGCACACTATCCCCACAGTCACATGATCAAAATTTGGATGCTTGGTAACTGGCGTGTATTTACAACAGTTGCAGCATCCCGGGGTCACCACAAATAATCACCATTTGTGACTTTACCAGCTGGTTTAGACAAGTAAAATCAATGGGAGAATTCACTTAATGACCACATAATACGTTTAACAACTGCAGAGATTCACCTAACAATCATGACAAAAGGTCATAAAATGAGGCTTGACTCACTTAACTGCCTTGCTTATCAAAGGAAATTCTGGTCCCAATCATAGTTGTAAGCCGAGGACTACCTGTACTACCTGTACTTAACTGAATTTGCCTTGGTCTCAATAAGTGTGGATACTTGGCCACACTACAGTGCCAGTTATATTTATTCAGGTTTTTCCCAAGCGAAAACATCGACACTGGTTCAAATACACTTGCTGTTGTTTTTTCCATGTGTTTAATTCCAGCATAGAGGTCACCTCATGTCCCTGTTTCTGTGTAAAACTCTAGGCCTGTTAAACCAGAGACCCTTTCCTGAAAGAAGATGTTCCAAGGACAAGGCAATCTAAAGCTTTGCTCTCTTGGAAAGCATCAGAGCCAGAGTGGGTCAACAGAAATTGAGGCGCTCTCTACTCTCCCCTGTCTATCAATAGAAAAGAAGTCCAATCTTCTCAGCTGCTGATCTGCCTATCTTATATGGGCCTCTTTAGAGTCCCATTGCATTCTACTTTTAATATTGTGGGGTCCTTAGTGAGCTCTGCGCTTGGTTGTTTTCTTGCAGACATTTCATTACCAAACTAGGTAACATCATCAATATTAGTAGGGAGTGGGATTACGACCTAGTAGCACTAATGATGTTGCCTAGTTTGGTAATGAAATGTCCGCAAGAAAGCTACCAAGCCCAGAGAGTGGCAAGGATTCCACAGTTCAATCCTGAACTACAAATATTTTCTTCTATTGGTATTTTTAATATCCTAAAACAGGCACATAGAATCTCTGGCACACCAGATGTTGTTGAACTACAACTTCCAGCATTAAAAACTATTTGATGCTTTTGGGAATTGTAACTCTGGAACAGATGGAAGGCAAATACCTCCTCCTCTCCCCTGAATTAATTCAAGCCTTCTGATTAGGAAGCAAGTCTTCCTTAAGACACAATATATGGCTAGGATTAAAGAGAAAATATTTTGCCCATCCTCAACAGCCCTTTCCTACAGACTAACAGGGCTCTTCTCTTACACTCTTTTCACAGAAGTATCAATTCATGTGTTCCTGTGCCAGCCCTGGATATTTTTCTTCCCATTTTCCATTCTCATTAAGTCTCTGAAAGCAGAATGCCTCACAAGTCTAGTCAAGAGTCAGATGAGGCCAGCCAAACTTCGCTCTTGGAAAGTGGGCAGAACAAAAGGAAAATAAGTAATAGATAACTTATGCCTAATAGTTTAAACGCTGACCAAATTTCATCGGGTCAACTAATTATCATCACAACTTACGGCCTCAGTTTTTCGTTAACCCTAACAATGGATTAAGGCGCTGCGCCCACATAAGTTGCCACACAAGAAGCCACCAGCCATTGCTACCTTCCTCTGCAACATCGCCCTTCCCACCCACCATTATCTTTGCTAGTCGAATCTATCAGGGATAGTTGGAAAAGAGGTGAATCCTCTCTTTCTCCCCCGACTGACTTGAACCTCACCTCCTAGCGTGGGGCACCCTGTCTGCATTGCCCAGTGCCAGTGTTCGGTGATTCCCAATAGGGATGGAGATAAACCGGACAGAAATGTTTACCAAGAGGCAGCTTCGTTGGCCGATACGTTTTCTTGTCCACAGCTTTCCCTAGAGCTGCCGTTTAGGCATTTTGGAAGCTACTTCCGGGTAATTTCGGCTTTTGGAGCCCCAGCAGGTGCAGGAGGACTTGCTCTCCCGGGGAACGCCAGGTTCTGCACCCCTCTACTCACGCTTCTGCCGCCTCCGCCGTCCAGGTTGGCTATATTCCGCGCGCTCCCAGCAAAGCTGCAGAGTGAGCTCCCCGGACTCAGCTTGCACAAGTAGGTCAGAGAGGCACTGAGCATGCTCGCTGTTGAGCCAGGCTGCTGTGAAACTGCTCGTGAGTTGTCCTCTGCTTCTTTCTTTTTGTACCCAGCGAAGGTTACATTAGTGTTTATATAGGGGAGTGAAGAAGGCGGGGGAGGCTTAGCCCCTGACGAATTCTTTCCTCTCCGATAGGGTGCAGCGTAGAGAACATCTAATATATAGCGCCGCACTATTTCTAGATGGATCATAAGATACGATATCGGTATTTTAAAATTCACCTGTATAACATTCGGCTGTTATTGACTTTTTATTCAGCAGAGGCGAGTTTGCGCCTATCATTTCCATTTGCTTCAGTGATCATTCTAGTGCTTCCAATATTTTAATTTTTCATGTTGAATTTCTGTCCAAAGAGTTTGTCATTTGTCATAATACTCAAAGCTGGAGAGAGGGGATTAGAGAAAAAAAGTTCAAAACAAATCTACACTGAAACTGAGGACCAGTTGAATATATTCAATTGCAGTAGCAGTGCATGCACCATTAGAAGATCTGAAACACCAAGTTAGGAATAGATGTCAGGGGAAAAAATATGTGAGCACTAACACTTGACAAGGTCCATCATCATTACCTTCGTCATCTTCATTGTAGGCTAAGTAATTTCAGAGCTATAGTCTAGACCTAGAAGTTGAAAAAAATGCCAAAAAACTGAATGACCCACCACTTCCAAAACACAACCAGATTTGAGTTTAATGTGTTTGTGGAGCCTTTCTTTGGTTTTTTTTGTCATAGCTGTTTAGTCTGAGCTTCCTGAGTAATTTTATTTTTATCTGTTTTTGGCAGCCATAATAAATTTAAATATGTCCCCATGTAAACACCAGGGCCTGAGTTAATACAATGCATCATTACTTTTAGCCACTTAGTTTTGGCACCTCACATGTACTATGCCCTCTGCAAACAGTTCTGCTTTAATGTTTAATGTTATGGTGTTTTTAAAGTACATTTGAATTTGCTTCAAGCTTTCTAGTATGAATTTAATGGTATTAATTTTAATAATTATTAGTTTTAAAAGCCTTTTAATGCTTTATTTTTAATTCTGTGTGCAGTTTTATTTTTGTGTGGTAGGTATTTTTTTTTCAATTTTTACATGAGATGTAAAGGTTTTCCCTAATGAAGAACATTATATCAGTACTTTAAATATATTGTCTAATTAACATCATTTAACTCCATTATCACTGTAATTTAACTTCTGAATATCTGTTTAAGGATTGCTATTCCAATTCTGAGATGTATCATATTAGAGAATAAAAGTATTCAGTTGTTTTGAACATTGGGTACTCATTACACTGTTGAAAACATTTTATTGTTAATTAATTTACTTTACAATCATATACATTTCTCTTATTTTCTTATTTCCCTCACCACTGTTATTATTGATTCTGAATTGTTGTTTCCCCAGATATGTTCATGTGTCTTTTTATTCTATTCTATATCAGTCATCTTACAGGTAGTCCTTGACTAATGAACACAATTGAGCCCAAAATTTCTGTTGCTAAGTGAGACAGTTGTAAGTGTCAGAACCCATTCTTTCCCTGGGGGGGGGTGTAAAACATAGCATAGTAAAACAACTTAGATTGCTTCTATTTTATTCTTCTCTTTCATATACAATTGAGATGCTTATGTATTATTATGAGAAATGTTAAGAAACTGGACAAAGTCATTAGTTATTTCCTTTTCCCCCACTGTATTTTAAAAACACCATGCAAATACTAGAATATATTTTATTTTATTTTTTAAATATAGATTTTATTAGTTTTTATAGGGTTAGGAATAAGGTGGGGTTGGGGTTGGGATTTGGGTTAGGGTTAGGATTAGGGTTGGGGTTGGGGTTTTTCCAAATAACATTCTCAATATTTAGCACTGAGTCTTCTTTCTCTTTTATCTTTAAAGTCAATCTATCCATTTCTGCACACTCTAGAATTTTCTTAATTAGTACTTCTTCAGCTGGTAAATTTTCATTTTTCCAATGTTAGGCAAATACAATTCTTGCTGCCGTTAGTATGTGTAGTATTAAAGATCTGCAATCTTTCTCATAATTAGCTCCTATTATTCCTAACAAAAATAATTTTGGTTTAAAGTCTATTTGTTTTTTAGTCATTTTCTTCAACCATAAATGTATTTTAACCCCAAATCTTTTTGCTTTAGGGCATGTCCACCAGATATGATAATAAGTACCTGGTCTTTGTTTGCATTTCCAACAGTTGTTTGAAGTATTTTTAAACATTTTTGCTAATCTCACTGGTGTTAGATGCCATCTGTAAAACATTTTATATAAGTTTTCTTTATATGCCACTGCTTTAGTTAATTTAATATTTCTTTCCCATAATGTTTGCCAATCTTCTAATTCTGTATTATATCCAAAGTTCTTTGCCCATGTTATCATTGTTTCTTTTACTTGTTCTTCCTCCATCTTTAAGTTTAACAGAAATCTATAGAGTTTCTTAATCAACTTTTCATCTGTTTTTAGCTGTATCTGATCAAATTCTGTCTGTTCTTTATAAAAATCCCATTGTTTTAACATCTTTTTTCATATCTCGTTTGAATTTGTAGATATGGCCACCATGTAGATTACCTTGTTCTTGTAAATCTTGTCTGTCTTTCAATTTTCCTTCATTGTCCAAAATATCTTTATAAGTCACAACTTTATCGTAGTTAACTAAATTTGGGTAAGCAAAAACTTCCATTGTTGAAAGCCATTAAGGTATCTTAATATAATTTTTTTCTTTTCTTTTTTTCCCATTCTGAAAGAAGTGCATTCCTTGTAGATAAGATAAGATAATCTTTTTGTCTTTTTTTACTGTGGGCACAACGGCACACATCAAAAATGAAATTTAGTTGTCCGCTCTCAAAGTGAAACACATACATGACACACACCTAAACATACTATGAACATATGTATAGACCCACACCCCTACATATACGTAGCAAATAAATATTAAATACTGTCCATCTTGAATATATAACGGAAGGAGGAAGCTTGAGAGTTCACAAGGTTAATGCTGTATGGAATGAAACTATGGCTGAATCTGGATGTTCTGCTACGGATCCCACAAAGCCTCCTCCCAGAAGGTAACAAGGAAAACAGGTCATGAAGAGGATGTGTAGTGTCCCAGATAATCTTATGGACCCTGCTCAAGCAACGCTTCTGTGCTATGTCCTGGATGGGAGGGAGGGAACTGCCAATGATCTTTTCGGCCATTCTCACCACTCTCTGCACTGCCTTCATGTCTGAAGCAGTGATGCTTCCAAACCAGACTGTGATGCTGTATGACAGGATGCTCTCGATCGTCCCCCTGTAGAAAGTGGTCAGGACAGGGGAACGAAGATGTGCTTTTCTCATGCAACGCAGAAAATGCAGGCGCTGCTGTGCCCGCTTCACCAGTTTCTCACTGTTGACCGACCAAGTCAGCCTACTCATTAGCTGCACACCCAGGAATTTGATGCTGGTAACCATCTCCACAGGTGAATCATTAATGCACAGAGAAGTGTGGCTGTGCCTGCCTTTTCTGAAATCGACAATGATCTCTTTGGTTTTTCCGGTATTTAAAACTAGGCTGTTTTCCTTACACCAGTTCACCAACCCCTCAACCTCCTTGCGGTAAACTTCCATCTTGTCATCCTGAATAAGGCCTACTACTGTTGTATCATCTGCGAACTTCACAATATGGTTGGTGGCAAACCTAGCACAACAGTCATGGGTCAACAGGGTGAACAGCAGCAGACTTAAGATGCAGCCCTGAAGAGAACCTGTGCTCAAGAAAATGGTATTAGAGGTATTTGTTCCAACTCGCACATATTGGGGCCTGTTGGTAAGAAAATCAAGAATCCAGTTGCACAAAGGAGTGTTTAAGCCTAAAAGGCCCAGTTTGTCTACTAGATGTTGGGGAATGATTGTGTTAAATGCCGAACTGAAGTCGACAAACAACAAACGCATGTGAGTATTTCTTTCCTCTAAGTGCTTCAAGCTCAGATGGAGAATGGAAGAAATAGCATCCTCCATAGAGCGATTTGGTCGGTAGGCAAACTGAAGTGGGTCACATGCTGGCCGGAGGCTAGATACAATAATGTCCTTTATCAGCTTCTCAAAGCATTTCAGAATGGTGGATGTCAGTGCAACCGGACGGTAATCACGGAGGCCTGTAATTGTGGACTTTTTTGGCACTGGCAAGATGATGTCCGTCTTAAAACACGTTGGGCCCACTGCCTGCTGCAATGAGAGATTGAAAATATCTGTGAGAACACAAGCCAGCTTCTCTGCGCATTCCCTGAGGACACGTCCAGGGATGTTATCTGGGCCTGCTGCTTTCCGAATGTTAACTTTCTGCAGTGTTTTCTGGACAGAGGTGACATCAAAGCTTAGCACTAGCTCGTCAGGATGGGGCACAGCTTTCCTAGCAGGAGTGCTATTTTATGGTTTATAAAATTGTTTTATTTTATTTTGTTCTGTCTGTACCAGCAACTAGCAGAATTGATGTTAAAGCTGTTTGGACACTGCTTGAGGCAGTTTACTTCAAAACAACATATAATTATACGGTCAAAATCAAATCAGTTTACACTGTTTCATAACATCCCTATTACATACAATTTTAATAAACAATTATACATGAAATATATATTTTCACCAGCAGGCGGCAGGACAACTTTATAAAAAGGTTTTTTGAAATGTACTAATTATTAAGAATGGTAACTTACTGGCATTGATTATAGAAACTTTTTATTTTTTTTTGCTGATGGAAGCTATATAATAGTGAAAATCACTTTTAATACTGTAATGAAACTTTTGACAAATAAATACAAGTTTTTCAAAATTGTACAGTAGTTTTGGCATGCTTTGAAAAAATATTTACATCAGCTAAATACACAAAAATTCTGATCACAGAAAAAGCAATGATATAATCAAACAGAAAGTTGGGATTCAATTAATTATTACTGAATACTTGTTAAAACAAAATTAGAAGTGCCATTTTACAATAGTACAAATGAAAGCTTTTTGTAAACTCCAGTTTGCAATAGTTTTAACCATTTCTTCAAGAATGACAGCAGCATGACTGTACTGTCCCTAATGTAACTCTTTTCCCCTCTTTTTTATTAGTTTATAGTATAAAATACAAAAATACAAAAGCAAATAATAGAAAAAATAGGGGAGGGAAAAGAGAAGGGAAAAGTGTAGAAAAGAAGGGAGAAAGAAAAGGCGTTGACTTCCGACTCTCTTTGGTGCAGTAGAATAAGATAATAACATGCAATGCTTTATATATTCATTTTCCAAATTGAAATTTAATAACAATTTATAGACCTTAGCAATAAATAATATGTTCATCACTATCACACAGTAGGACTTCCAATTCATTTTTAACAGTCAAATCCATAGCTCTTTTTGTCTAGTCTAAATCTTTCTTTCAGTTGTAAATATGTAAACCAGTGACAGACAGGTCCTTCTGATTCTAGCTCTTCCTTAGACTTGAGGGTAGGATCACCAAAGTTAGAAGATATTATTTGAACATAAGCTCACTAGTCCAGCTTCACAATTTCTTCTCTGAAAAAAGCTTCCTGGGGGGACACCCATAGAAAACCTTATTTTTATATTTATTCCAAACTCTTAGAATGGCACATCTAACAAAGTGGTTATTAATATCATCATTTACAATAATGTTGAAAGCAGTCCTCACATTGTCCCTTAACTGTCTTTTTGGCAGAAAGCCAGATTCATCTTCATGAATGTAAAACCTTCTTTAATCTTTCTACCAATACTGCAGCAAAAAGTTTATAAGTGAGATTGGTCTGTAGTTCTTTATCTTTGTAACATCTTGAGTTTTCTTCCATAGTAATGCAAAATTAGCTTCTTCCCAAGTTTGAGGTATCTTTCCCCCGCTATAATATATCCTTTAGTGGCTGAAGAAATTCATCTTCAAAACATTTATAATATTAGCTTGTAAGGCCACCTGGATCTGGAGCTTTACCTGATTTTATTTTTTTAATAGCTTCTGATATTTCAAAGGTAGTTACTGAGTCATTCATAAGTTGTCTCTAAGTTTGTGAGAGTTTAGATAACCGTTGTCTTAACAAATATTCATCTATTTTGTAACTCTTGAGTAAGAAAGGAGTATATCAAGATAGTTTTTTTTAGAAACAAGTGAAAAATGTATCCTTCCAGGGAAATAAAACTAGTGTTTCTAAGTTTAGTTTTTTACAGCTAATTTCCATTTCGTTTTGAACAGAACATAATTGAATAACGGAGTTGGAAGGGACCTTGGAGGTCTTCTAGTCCAACCTCCTGCTCAAGCAGGAGAGCCTGTACCATTCCAGACAAGTGGCTGTCCAGTCTCTTCTTAAAAGTTGTGGAGCACCCACAACTTCTGAAGACAAGCTGTTCCACTGATTTATTGTTCTCACTGTTAGGAAAATTCTCCTTAGTTCTGGGTTGATTCTCTCCTTGATTAGTTTCCATCCATTGTTTCGTGTCTTTTCTTCTGGTGCTTTGGAAAATAGGTTGACCCTGTCTTCTTTGTGGTAGCCCCTCAAACATTGGAACACTGCTATCACGTCACCCTTATCCTTTTTATTAGACTAGACATACCCAGCTCCTGCAACCATTCTTCATGTTTTAGCTCCAGCCCCCTAATCATCTTTGTTGCTTTTTTCTGCACTCTTTTCAGTCTCAACATCTTTTTTATAATACAGCTAATCCCCGAGTTATGAGCATTCACTTAACGCTCATTCAAAGTTATGTGATGATGAGTGCCTACTGGTGCTTATGAGAAAGTCCCAAAGTTACGATTATTGCAGCACCACGGCAGTCGTTCGCCCTTACAAGCGACCACAGTGGCTCTGCAACATTCACCCTGGTTATACTGTCCCTCCCCACCCCGCCCAGGTCTCCCTAGGCACCAGGCCTTCAATACTCACCCTGTGAAGATTGAGATCCTTTGCTTTCTTGGTTGCTCCAGGCCTTCGGTGCTAAAGTAACGCAAGATCAGTGGGATGAGATCTCACGCTACTGATGGAGGGCTAAAGTAACGCAAGATCAGTGGGATGAGATCTCACGCTACTGATCTCACATGATCTCATGTACTTTAGGCCTCTGTTCTCTGCAACAGAGAACAGAACCAAAGCTGAGGGACACTTCCCCGTGCTTACAGTGGCTGTATCTGGGCTCTGGAGGCCTTTTCCAGGCTGCTGTGGCCCGGATTTGAGGCCGGGGAATGCTTCCGTGCACCCCACGCGGCTCAAACGGGCCTGGAAAAGGCCTCCAGAGCCCAGATCAGGTCACGCGGGGTGCGCAGAAGCATTCCCCAGCCTCAAATCTGGGGTGCAGTGGCTTGGAAAAAGCCTCTGGAGCCCGGATTGGGCCATGCGGGGTGTGCGGAAGCGTGTGGGGGAGAAAGTTTTATCTTTCTACAAAGTATTTAAGACTTAAGTTACCTAGCAAAAAATTGGGACCGAAATACCTGGGACCTTTTTCCATAGTGCAGATTTTAAACCCAGTTACTGTAGAACTGAAACTCCCTTGTCTTTTGGGAACGATCCACCCAGTATTTCACTGTAGTTTGTTGAAGCCTTTTAGAGGTTCAACTATGAGACCCCCTCCTAAGAAAGCACCTGGTCTGCTTGTGGTGGCTGGAGAGACTCATTACAAAGTGAAGTGTATTCTTGATGCAAGAATGTATAAAAGGAAATTGCAATATTCAGTGCAGTGGAAGGGATATCCATTATCAGAAGCCACCTGAGTGAAGTGTGCTGATATGAAAGCTGATAGACTTGTACGTAAATTTTATGATAAACATCCGAACAAAAGGAGGGGGGATTCTTAACTTTTATTCTTGTTTGATTTTCAGGATTTCTCCTTTCTTTTAAGGGGAGCCAAATGTCAATGCTGTGACAAACCGAACTGAAGCCATTTTAACTTTGTCTTCATTGCCGCATTTTAGTTTAGAGATTTTAGATGAAGGAAAAGGTTTGTGTGTGTGTTTAGTTCTCAGTTAGCCCAAACAATTCCTATGTGCGAGAACCAAGGTCAGTGCTGATAACATTTTGGCGGGCTGGAGAGCTGGGAGGAGAGCCTGCTTTTGCAACAATTGGTGAATGTGATTTATGACAGCAATTTAGGGTGGGAATTGCAATAGTAACTTTGTAACAAGGGGAGGGGATTTTTAGTCTTGGGTTCACCTATGTACGTGTTGATATTTTGTTTCCAAATAAAATGTATCTTTAAGAAAGAAATTTTTGCCTTGAAGTTTTTTTAAACGGTTTCATCTATTGGAACCATGACAGTGTGTATAAATAAATACTATTCTTGTTTTATTTGTTAAAATATATTCATCTGAATGACTGAAATCAACTCTCTCCCCCATTACATACTGGAGCAGCTTTGCTAACCTGTGAAAAGTCACTACCGATTCACTATTGTTTGTTATATTAAGGGAGGAGAGCATGTATATAAGCGTTAACTTTTTTAGCTTTAGAGAATCAAGTGCAGAATGCAATGTCCCCAATAAAATCAACTTCATTGATTTTGGTACCATGTTCAATAATAGTTTTTGATTGGGTCTTATAAAAATATATATACTTTAATGCCATTTAACAGGTTTTTAACTCAGTTCCAATATTCTCTTCAGTCCAAAATAAGTTTATTATGTTACAGCAAGGACAAGTTGAGGGAATGATAGATTCACGTAGAATAGAAATGCAAATGAAATCCCTTTCAATTCAGAACAACTCCTAGCTGCTGACAAATATGAAGAGTCTTGAAATGTTAAATAGATGGTAAGGACCATAAGGGTGGACTTAGACACAAAGCCAGCAGGGTGACCTTGGACTAGTTTTGCTCACTCCACAATAGGAAGAAAGCCAGGGCAAACCACCTCTCAAAATGTGGCCAAGAAAACTGTAAAAATTAATCCTGGCAATTACCAGGAGTCAAAACATACTCAGACACAACTCCTCTCTCTTTTTTGGGGGTGGGTGGGTTTGCTTTGGAGGAGCAATGTCCATGGTGGTACAGGTCCTGGGCATGGCATTATAATCTAAGTGTCGCTCCATTTGTATGTATCAATACAAGAAAAGCACAGGAATTGGATTGGAATACTATCTGCCACCTTGCAGATGTTTACACCCATCCCTATAGCCACCGCTGTCTGGCAGCTGTTGGTGCCTGGCAATCTTGTCTGCAGGGTTTCTAAGACATCTAGTCACTTCAGAGAACTTAGACCTTTTTATATCAGATTGCACCCAGGAATGGCTTAATGCTAGAGGATTTAAGTGGTTGTGAAGTTGATTGCAGCCATTAATATGAATAGATCAATTGATGCTAGGCATGAGAGGGTAGAGTGAGCTATAGTGACATGTTGAATAACAGAAGGAACTTGGAGAAGAAATTATCTTTTCTTCTTCAGTACTTTTCCCACCACCACCTGATGGTTTCAGATTATCTGCTTATTTTTAATCTATAGCAATATTCCATCTTTAGGAATTATCAATTAGTTAAACCTAGAGAAAAAATCATAATCATTAAAAAAAAGTATCCTCGTGAGAGCATCAGCATTTCTATTTTAAAGTATTAAAATATGACAAATAAATGCACTGTGCAAAATAATTTTTGACTTTTCTCGGCTCTTCAATTAGGCTAGTGTCAAATCCTGGCTGAAAAGCCCAACGAAGTAAAACACTGGAGACAGTGATCTTTAATGTTAACTTTAATTAGGCATAACATACTGGCAAATAGAAGAAAAGGTAGCTCAGGCAACATGGTGGAAACAGATAATTAAAAGAGTAAAACCTTCCCTCCCTCTCTGACAGTTCAGTCACACTGTCCAATTAATCTTCCAGCAGTTGTTATGAGAGAAGAAACCTTCAGCTGGCCAACACATTTCTTCAGCAGCTTCGGCTCTCACACTGATAGGGAACACCTGTTTGATCCCAAGCTCCCCGCCCTTGCAACTGTAGACAAGCTAGAAGCAATATGGCAGTCCAAATAAAATAAATCTTTGTAGCTTGACAACTTGTTTTGCTTGGCCAATAACCAGGCGGAGGAAGTATTTCTCTTTTCATAAGTATTACATGATCTCACTTCTATAATTCAATTATTGAGTATTTAAAATATGCATCCTGAAAATAAAGCTGTCTACTCTCAGAAGAAATAGACAGAATGTTATTTATCGATATAGGTGTTTGTTTTTCTAAACTAGATGATGGGAATCTTATAGTTGACTGTGTGGGATGAAACTCAGAAAAATCTAAATAGCATTTTTAAAAAATATATAAATTTTCCTGGTTTTACACACTGAAATTTATTATGAAGGTCTGTTTTCTTAATCCAAAATTTTAAGTATAGGAGATCAGGATTTCCATAGAAAACTTTGCTGTGAAAGAATCTCTATGATGACATCAAATATAGTTTTAATTTATAAGAGATACACAGCATTATAGAATGGAATATTTAATTTATATGGGCCAAAAAATAAAGTTGCTCATATTAGAGAGTCTATTCTCAAATTCTGCTCATTCTTACCTGTAGAAATGTGGTTTCCTTGAGTTTAAATTTCCATTTGCAGAAAACTTTTTCCCACTTAGTTTTGTTTTAAACTTCAAAGCAAATACAAAACATGCAATAGACTTAAAGAATTTCTGAATGAATCATGACAAGTATTAGAAGATATAGAACATTATTAAAAGAAACAGAAATTAAACCAATTCCACACAAATATGCCTGATTCTGAAATGTATAATGCTTACCTTCGGGAAGAATACTAAGATAAAACAACAGCATCCCTGTGAAATCTGAAAAGTATTAAAAACTTTGGTGGTAAAAGATTTCACCCTGAGTAAAGTTTTTGTGGCAACCTAATTAATAAGTAAGTTTTGCACATATTCATATAATGTTTTCAGATGTTAATGTACATTTTAAAAGTGCATAAAATTCTTTATCACTTATATTCTATATCATTGTATATTCTATACAGCTGGAAAAACATATTTTTCTTCTTAAGGATTTTTCATTTAATAAAATCATACAGCTTCTTTAATGATGTCAGCCAATCTTTGGAAACCCTGTAACAACAACAAGAACCGCTATTTATATGACATGAATCAGTAAAAAGATGGTATAAATAAGGAAAAAATAATTTGGAAAAACAGAAAGTTTGAAAGAAACAGTGAATGCTGATGATATTGTAAGCTAGATTTAGCTGTATTTCCTTTTATCTCATCCATCTAATTTCTGTAGCTTACTATTTTGTACTTTTTATTTTGTATAATATTGTTTACCCCTAAATATAGTAATGGGTTATATATTATATTATTAATTATAATAAGAATAGTATTATGAATTATTATAATAACAAAATAAAACCAGTAATATTTTGAGCCTTATTATATGGCTCAAGGAAGGCACTAGGTATGCATGTAAAAGAGCTGAATATTCTTTCCAATGTAGTTTCATCAATACAAATGCAGAAACATAAGCTGGAATTTCAAGATATGAAATAGCTACATAGATAAGCCATAGCTTACCCAATCTTTTTTCCATCTACCATGAATATTTCTCATGATCAATGTCACATGCAAACAGATTCCACCTTGAAAGTGCACTGCAATGTTTCATGCAATGCCTACACATATATTTCTTTTATGTATATTCCTCATTGTCTAAATGGAATTAAGATTTAGATGAAGAGAAATCACTCTTCTATGCATTGGCACTATTCATGAATTTGAGTAGAAAGAAATCTTTTTTTAAGATCCTACATTAACTATATTGGTACTATTCCTAGGCCAATTGACTTGATAGCTAAATATCTACAAATGCCTACAATATTTCATGGATACATTTAAATGTACATTGTGTTCAGAAATTCATATTCCGTGTTACATGGAGATGATTCTAATGTTACCTAAAAGCAGGATCCTATAATGCCTATACCAATCCCATACTCTATAAGACTGAATTAACTTTCTAATCCTTTAAAATTTTCCAGCAAATAACTAAATCATCCTGTCAATAGAAATATGAAAAGTAATGAAAGATTCAAATTTGATAGCCCAAATTCAGCCGGTTTCTCACAGAAAGAGGGAAAGATTGAAATGGAATAGAACATGGCTTATCAACTATAACATAAGAATAATGACTGTGAGTCTGATGAAATGGTAGATGTGGAGACAAGGCAAACTTCACTCACCTGATCAATCTGACTTGGAGAAGAGAGAGAGAAGGAGGCTCTGACATGAGAGCTGGGATCAGAACTGTTAATGTTAAATGAACATCCAGGGACAAGCAACACCTAAAGCAAAACCCTTCTCAGTCAGTCATAAGCTTCTCATATTAGAATTGTTAAAAAATGTATTTGCCCTCTCTCCCCATTTTGCTTTAGATTCAATATTTATTTTTCATACTTGTTTCTCCAAAGCTTTTTTCATGATCAATTCTTGGGTATCAGGAACTCCCTTAATCTTAATCCATAGAAACATTCCAGCAGCAGGGATATGCCAGTCTGCCAGACCTTAAATGAGAGAAATGAAATAGCAGAGTGAAAAACAGAAAAGCACATATATGGCTACCACCAACTAACTTAAGGAATTACTTTAGAAATGCACTGAAGTACATAACTCATGATTTAAAACTTAATGGTGTATGCCAGTGATGGCGAACCTTTTAGAGACCAGGTGCCCAAAGTGCAACCCAAAACCCAGTTATGCATCATCGGGTGCCAGGTGGGTGTGGCCCATTGGCTGGGTGTGGCCTATTGGGTGGGCATGGCCCATTGGGTGGGCGTGGCTGTGGTGGTAACGGCAGACTGGGTGGGACTAAAAAGTTCAATCAATCAATTCCAACTTTGCAAGATCTTTTTTTTTCCTGCGAGAAGTTGAAATTGACTGATTGATTGAACCTTTTTTTTTTTTTGACACAGCAGCGGAGGCCTAAAGCGAAAAGGTTTTATAAAACCCAGCTGAAGGCCTAGGACTGGGGCGATGGCGTGCGTGCCCACAGAGAGGGCTCTGAGTGCTGCCTCTGGCACCCGTGCCATAGGTTCGCCACCACTGGTGTATGCTGACTTCTTTACCCTATGAATGGGGAGAAAGTAGACTCAGATCTCTTATTACAGACATGTCAAACTCGCGACATTTCCCCATTGCCGGCAATGGGGTGGGCACGGTTTCTTCATGATGCATCCGTCTCGCAGGCCGGCAGTTTGACACCCCTATCTTATTAGAATAGCCAAAGTTTCTCCTTTTAAGATAAAGCTGTAGTGAAGAGGCTTTCTCCTGAGCTGTTCTTGTCCTATAAGTTACACTATGAGAAAGAACAGGTGGAGGAAAACTCAGAGGGGACTTTTTGATGAAGGAAGAATTTACAGAAAAAAAAGTAAAGGGTCTAGAAGCAATTCTAACCACTCTGAAACTCAATGAACAAAGCAAGAATCCCCAACCTAATCAAGAAAGACTACACCAAAATTAAACACAACAGGGAACAGCTTCTAAAAAAAATGACCCGACACATGAACAAAAAGAAGAAAACCGATACACCCAAATTGAATACTATAGGGAACAAACAGCTTCCATAAAAAATGGTGCTATAAATGAACCTAAAGGGGAAAACATGGAAACATGTCACTTTTAGAAGAAAACAACCACCAAGAAACAACGGATGGAAACTAATCAAGGGTAAAACAACCTAGAACTAAGGAGAAACTTCCTGACAGTTAGAACAATTAACCAGTGGAACAACCTGCCTCCAGAAGCGGTGAATGCTCCAACACTGGAAGTTTAGGGTATAGGGTTTCCTGCCTGAGCAGGGGGTTGGACTCGATGACGTCCAAGGTCCCTTCCAACTTTATTATTATTATTATTATTATTATTATTATTATTATTATTATTATTATTATTATTATTATTATTATTATTATTAGCAAAGCCCCTATTATCCATCATAGCCTACTCCAGTAAAGCCCCTCTGGAACTGAACAATTGCTTTCACAGCCTTCCTCTGGAAGAAAATATGCAGACACCTATAAAAGAGCAGTCATCAATAGTTTCTAAAAAAGAGACACAACCCAGAATTCCTGTGACAGGAAGAACAGTATCCCAGACTTCCCTAGGGAAAAAAGGTGAATATTAATGATAGGAGACTCAATTCTTTGGGGAACAGAAACTATAGTCTGCAGACAGAACAGTCAATCTAGGGAGGTATGTTGTTTCCCTGGAGCAAAAACTAAAGATTTAAGTGAGAACCTTACTAAAATAATCAACCGCATGGATTACTATCCCTTCATTCTTCTACACATGGGGACCAATGACACAACAATGAATCTAAAAACAATAACAAGAGATTAAGAACAGCTAGGGAAGAAATTTAAAGAATTAGGAGCACCAGTGGTATTTTCATCTATACTTCCAACAAAAGACAACTTCCAATGAAGGAGCAAAGGATTTTAGAAACGAACCACTGGCTTAAAAACTGGTGTTGTCAAGAGAACTTCAGTTTCCTAGACCATGGTTTGTGTTACCTACATGAATTGCTACGGGATGGAGTGAACCTCACAAGAACTGGAATGAATATATTCAGAAAATGACTGGCTCATCTTCTCAGAAGGGCTTTAAAACTAAAATTGAGTGGGGAGGGGGACCAATATCAAGACCTTTAGAACCTAATTTCAAGCAAAAACATTAGATAACCAATCATATAAGGAGGTAGGGAGTAAAGAGAAAGAAAAGAAAAACACAATAAAGTAGAGAGTGATAGAAAGGATGGAAAACCCAGTTATAAAGTTGGAGATATAAGAAATATACCCAAGACCCATAAAAGACTCAAATGTCCATACACGAATGCTCAAAGTCTAGGGAACAAACAGGGTGAACTTGAAATACTAATACACGAAGATAGATATGATATAGTTGCCATTACTGAAATATGGTGGAAAGAAACTCATGACTGTACTGTTGGAAGAATACAAACTATTCAAAAGAAATAGACCTAACAAAAAAGGTGGTGGAGTTGCGTTATATGTCATGGTTCCGTTAGATGAAACCATTTAAAAGAACTTCAAGGCAAAGATTTCTTCCTTAAAGAACATTTTATTTAGGAAACAAAGTATCGGCACTTACATAGGTGAACCCAAGACTGACATCCCCTCCCTCAGGCTACAAAGTAACAAATTGCAATTCCCACCCCAAACTGCTGTCATAGATCACATTCACCAATTATTTAAAAACGCGGGCTCTCCTCCCAGCTTTTCAGCCCGCCAAAACCCTTTTCAGGGCTGACCTGAAGTATTGTTATGGCTAACTGACAAACTTAACATCCCCCTTCCCCCTCCTTCATCTAAAATCTCTAAACTAAACTGTGGCAACAAAGACAAAATGAAAAACGGTTTCAGTTCAGTTTGTCGCAACATTGACATTATATATAAAGGATCACTACATCTCTACAGAAATGCAAAAAAATATGGATGAAAACCTCCTAAAATCCATATGGGTCAATATAAAAGGAAAAAAGAATGACATTGCTATAGGCCACTCAACCAAGCAAAATAAATAGATGAACTTTTTGCTAAACAATTAACAAATGTACCATGTTTCCAGGAAAGTAAGACCTACCCCCAAAATAAGTCCTAGCTTGATAAACCCTAGTTTTGGGGCGAGGTGCATGCCTAGCTCACACTAGGGTGGGGGGTGGAGCTGTCCACCACACCCCTCACCTGCTTACCCCTCACCTGCTTACCATGAATTGATACCTGCTTGCCTCATTGGCCCACTTCTTCTGCGCCCCCCTGGTCATGGAAAAAACACCCCCTGAAAATAAGACCGGATGCCCTGCCATGGTCTGTTAACCTCACTGGGTGAGTGGGGTTTAGGGTTAAAGCTGACAAGCAGACTGATAACTCTGCACCATGCAATAAACACAAGAAAATTTTTGCCCTAAAATTGGGCACTTGGAATGTTCGAACAATGACCCCCGGCCTTTCTGACGATTTGCAAGAAATAGATGACGTACGTAAGACAGCTGTCATCGACATGGAGCTGAGCAGACTGCAGATGGACATCGTTGCCCTTCAAGAGACAAGGCTGTCAGACTTATTTGGGATCTGTTAAGGAGAGAAATTTCTCATTCTTCTGGCAGGGAAAACCATCGAATGAGACTAGGGAATACAGGGTTGGCTTTGCGGTCAGAAACACTCTACTAGGACTTCCGGTTCCAGTTCGCGGCGACTCCGGTCGTGTGAAGAGACTCGTTTCTCCACCGGCTGTTTTTTCTTCGCTGGTAGACCCCATAGTGGGTTGAAAGTCGCCCTGGAAGGGCGACCACCGATGAGGAGGCTTGTTGGTGACTGCGGGAGGGCAGCAGCGTCTTCCGTGGCTCCAGCTAACTCCTTAGGGCCGACGGAGCAAAGATCGTCCTACAAGATAGCCAATCATCTAGCTGCACCAGCCGAAAGTCACAGGAACATCTAAGCGTGAAAGACCCACCACGGATGATCCGGGTGAGACCCTCCCTTCTCCTCTCTTCACCCTATTTTTCTCTCTGCCTGTAAAAGCCTTTTTGAAATTATTTCCCTGTCTCGAGAGAGCGGCGTTTGTTTGCGTCGGAAGAAATGCACTGAATAAAAGGACAGAATAATTATTTTTAATGACTATACCTTACTTCTATCTACTTTGGGGTACAGAAAAAACTTTTTTATAGAGCTTTATTTCTACTTTACACTTGAAGAATATTTTTTTTTAAAAAGAGAGAAAAAGAAAAAAAATGCTGTTGGGGAAAGATTTTGTAACACACTGAGGACATCTTGGGGCGAAAATTTAATATTGCAACTGCCTGTTTTTGCCTGGAGATGAGGTTGGCTTGACCTTCAAACTATTACAGAAGGGAAAAGATAAAGAAGTTGATTCAGCGGTTAGAAAGCGTGGGGGTGGACATTGCTTAACTTCCAGTAAATATAGCCCCCACTAAAAGATAAAAAGGACTGTCTTCAATTATTATTGAAATGGAGAAACCTTACTCACAACTAAACTGTAAACGTATATTGGAAAAAAATTACGAAGCCACTGAGCAAGTATGCGCTAAAATAAAAGAGATTACTACAGAAATAAGAGCCAGAAACCTTACTCCAAGCCTTCAAATTGATTCCCAGACTTCAACTGACTGTTCTATAAACCAAAATATACCAGAAGAGGAACTAACTGAGATTAAAGAGGAATTTATATTACCTTATAAGCATTCCACTCACATCCTTGAGGATCAAAAGAACCAAAGATTGAGACTTGAACTTTTAAAGCAACGAGGATCTAATGACACAGGAGCCAGGCCCCTAACACAGAGGATGGGATGTCCTCTACTGACCCAAATGACATCACAAGCAATAAAGGGAGATCTATCTGCTGAAATAGAGGCTTTGTTATGGAAACCGGCCTGGTACAAAAAGAAAGCCAGAATAAGACTAAAAAGAGAAACTTAAAATTATATCTAATAGATTAAAAAGGCCTTGTAGAAATATGGATTGACTTAAGGTTTAAGATTTAGAGTTAGAAGCGAGAGAAAAATTGGTGATTACTAGAATATATACGTAAAATAGAGTAAGAATGTATCTTTTGGAATAATATGTTTATTTGTATGAAAATTATTTAGTAAGGGAGTGAGAATAAGAAAATGGAAGAGGTTTTAGAGATTTAGATTGATTTAACACCACGGTGTGTCCCGAGCTTTTGTTGTATAAGTTAAAAAACCAATAAAATTTGTTCTAAAAAAAGAAAGAAAGAAACACCCTACTAGGATTCATTACTCCACCTGCTGCTGGAAGTGAAAGAATTCTGTCCTTGCAGCTACACTTACCAGCAGGATTGGCTACTTTTATTAGCGCATATGCACCGACATTATCATCTTCAGTAGAATCCAAAGACAAATTCTATGACGATCTGGCTGCTATTATCAAGAAAATCCCTGAGAAAGAACCACTGTTTATTCTTGGCGACTTCAATGCCAGAGTTGGAGCTGATTATAGTTCTTGGCCCACTTGCTTAGGTCAGTTCGGCATCGGGAAGATGAACGAAAATGGCCAACACCTGCTGGAGTTCTGTTGCTACTACAGTTTTTGTGCTAGCAATACATTCTTTAAAACAAAGCCTTAACACAGTGTCTCTTGGAGACACCCAAGATCAAAGCATTGGCACCAGCTCGACTTGATTCTTACCAGGTGCTCCAACCTTCCCAGTGTTACAATCACACGCAGCTATCAGGGAGCTGATTGCGATACAGATCACTCCTTGGTGTGCAGCAAAATAAAACTGAAAATAAAGAGAATGCATCATTCAAGGAAGGAAGACCACGTATTGATACTAGCAAGACCCGCAATCAGGGCAAAGTAGAGGATTTTGCACAAGCACTAAAGGAGACTCTCCCAGGCCCGGCTGAAGCAAATGCATCTGAACGTTGGGTATATTTCAAGAACGCTGTTTATAACACCGCTTTGTCAATATTTGGTAAAGAGACCAGAAAGACAGCAGATTGGTTTGAAGCCCATTCGGAGAACCTGACGCCAGCCATCGAGGAAACAATGAGAGCTTTAATTGCATATAAAGCCTGTTCCAGCGAGCGCAACCTATGGGTTTTGCGAGCTGCGCATAGCAAAGTCCAACAGACCACCAGGAGATGTGCTAACAATTATTGGCTGCAGCTTTGCTCTCGGATCCAGATAGCAGCTGACACAGGCAACATCAAGGGGATGTATGATGGCATTAAGCAGGTCTTAGGTCCAATACAGAAGAAATCTGCCCCTCTGAAGTCTGCCACAGGCGAGGTTATCTGGGACCGAGCACAGCAGATGACATGTTGGGTGCAGCACTACTCTGAGTTATATTCCAGAAAAAATGAGGTAACTGAAGAAGCATTAAATAATATTGAGTGCCTGCCTGTCTTGGAGGAGCTCGACAGCAAACCAACTCTAGAAGAATTAAATGTGGCTCTGGACTCCCTTGCCTCCGGCAAGACACCTGGAAAAGATAACATCCCTGCCGAAATCCGAAGTGCTGCAAAGAGAGCATCATCCCCACTGAATTGCACGAAATTTTCTGCCTTTATTGGAGGGAAGGTGGAGTACCACAGGACATGAAGGATGCAAATATCATCACACTGTATAAGAACAAAGGCGACAGGGGTGATTGTAACAACTATCGCGGCATCTCTCTTCTTAGTGTTGTAGGGAAGCTGCTTGGCCGTGTCGTACTGAAGAGGCTCCAGGTGCTTGTAGAGAGAGTCTATCCAGAATCACAGTGTGGATTCCGAGCCAACAGATCCACCATTGACATGATATTTTCCCTTAGATAGTTGCAGGAAAAATGCAGGGAACAAAGACAGCCACTTTTCGTAGCCTTCATAGATCTTACGAAGGCTTTGGACTTGGGTTAGCAGGGACGGCTTATATAAAATTCTCTTCACGATTGGATGTCCACCTCAGCTCCTCAACATCATCAGGTCCTTTCATAGGATATGAAGGGCACTGTTGTTTTTGATGGCCTAACATCAGATTCCTTTGACATTCGAAGTAGAGTGAAGCATGGCTACGTCTTCGCACCAACTTTATTTGGGATCTTTTTTGCTGTCATGCTGAAACACGCTTTTGGAACTGCAACAGAGGGTATCTATCTCCGGACCAGATCAGATGGAAAACTGTTTAATCTCTCTAGATTGAGAGCAAAGTCTAAAGTCCAGCTGAAATGCCTACGGGATTTCCTCTTCGCTGACAACACTGCCGTTACTACTCACTCTGCCGAACATCTTCAACAACTTATGGACTGTTTTAGTAAGGCCTGCCAAGACTTTGGTCTAACAATCAGCCTGAAAAAGACAAAAGTCATGGGTCAGGATGTGGATCCACCTCCCTGTATTACAGTCTCTACACAGGAACTGGAGGTTGTCCATGACTTTGTGTACCTTGGCTCAACTGTTTCAGACACTCTCTCTTTAGATACTGAGCTGAATAAATGTATTGGTAAAGCGGCCACCACATTTTCCAGACTTATAAAGAGAGTATGGCTTAATAAGAAGTTGACAGAACATACAAAAATCCAGGTCTATAGAGCCTGCGTCTTGAGCACACTCTTGTACTGCAGTGAGTCTTGGACTCTTCACTCATGACAGGAGAGAAAGCTGAACACTTTTCACATGCGCTGTCTCTGATGTATTCTCGGCATCACCTGGCAGGACAAAGTCCCAAATAGCGCAGTCCTGGAATGTGCTGGAATTTCTAGCATGTATACATTATTGAAACCGCAACGTCTACGCTGGCTTGGGCATGTCGTGAGAATGGCTGGGTCGGATTCCTAAAGATCTCCTGTATGAAGAACTAGTGCAGGGAAAGCGCCCCAGAGGGAGACCTGAGCTGCGATATAAGGGTATCTGCAAGAGGGATCTGAAGGCCTTGGGAATGGACAGCTGGGAATCCTTGACCTCTGATCGTTCAGCCTGGAGGCTAAAGACGCAGCATGGTCTTCTCCAATTTGAAGAGACACTTGTGTGGCAGGCTGAGGCAAAGAGACAGTCTTGGAACCAACGAAACCTGGGGGCTGGACAGGGGACAGATTGTATCTGCCCTCAATGTAGAAGGGACTGCCATTCTCGAATTGGCCTTTTTAGCCACACCAGATGCTACCTTAGGACCTCTTTCCAGAGCACGATACCATAGTCTCTCGAGACTGAAGGATGCCAATGGAATGAAATGCTGTAGATATAGTATATTCAGATTTCAGCAAGACATTAGACAAACCTACTTCTTAGTAAGCTGGAAAATATGGGATAAATAGCATCACCACCAGATGGATTTGTAACTGGCTGAGAAACTGTACTTAACGAGTAGTTAATGGTACTATATCTACATGGAGGGGAGTAAGCAGTGGAATCCCACAAAGTTCTGTCTTAGGCCCAGTACTCTTCAATATCTTCATAAATGACTTAGATGAAGGAATAGAAGGAGAACTCATCAAATTTGCAGATGACACTAAGCTAGCAGGAATAGCCAAAATATCCTAGAAGACAAGCTCAGGATCCAAAAAGATCTTGACAGACTTGAGCAATGGGCCCTATCCAACAAAATAAAATTTAATATGGAGAAAAGCAAGGTTTTAGACTTAGGCAGGAAAAAACAAAGGTAGAAGTACAGATTAGGCGAAACCTGGCTCAAAAACAGTAACTATGAGAGAGGTACCTTGGAGTCCTAGTGGACAATCACTTAAATATGAGTCAGCAGTGTGCGGCGACAGCCAAAAAAGCTAATACAACCTTTGGTTGTATAAAGAGAGGCATAGAATCAAAATCACGTGAAGTATTAGCACCACTTTAGGCCACACCTGGAATACTGCATCCAGTTTTGGTCACCACATTACAAAAAACATGTTGAGACTTTGGAAAAAGTGCAATGAAGAGCAACTAAGAGGATTAAAGCCTTGGAGACTAAAACTTATGAAGAACAGTTGCAGGGTTTGGGTTTGGTTAGTCTAGAGAAAAGAAGGACTAGGGGGACATGATAACAGTATTCCAGTATTTGAGAGATTGCCATAAAGAGGAGTGGGGTCAACTTATTTTTCAAAGCACCAGAGGGCAGGACAAGAAACAATGGATGGAAACTAATTAAGGAGAGAAGCAACCAGGAATTAAGGAGAAACTTCCTAAGAGTGATTAACTAGTGGAACACCTTGCCTTCATAAGTTGTAGATGCTTCATCACTGGAGGTTTTTAAGAAGAGACTGGAAGTTAATTGTCTGAAATGTCTATAAGGTCTCATGCTTGAGCAGGGGGTTGGACAGAAGACCTCCAAGGTTCCTTCCAGCTCTATTCTGATTGATTGATACAAACTACAAAATCCTGGCTGGGTACAGACTAAACAGTATATGTATGGTATATGTATGTTTTCATTCTAAATTACTGCTGGTAAAGTAAATGCAACTTATTTTCTTCACTACAAATGGCTGTATTGAAAAATCTGTTCTAATGAGCAAAACAGGATTTCTTTTTGAGTAAACTTCTGCATATATGGCTGAACTTTAGGCTGGTATCAGAGAATAAGGAAGATTTATGGAGCACAATCACATTTGTAAAATTCTGTTTACTATAGCTGTTACTAATAAAGTCAGTTTTAACCTGGTAGGTTGAATCTCTAGCCTGGTCTATCTGGCGAAGGCTGACATAACAATATCCATCAGATTGTGTCTGGTGAAATAGCTATTAGTTATAATGGTTAGCTCCAATATAGGTAGTCCTTCACTTAACCATTTGTTTAATGACTGTTCGAAGTATTTGGCACTAAAAAAATAGCTTGCAACTATGCTTCACACTTATCACTATTGCAGCATCCCCATGGTCATATGATCAACATTTGGGTGCTTTGCAATTGACATTTATTTATATCAGTTGCAGACTTCTGAGGTCATGTTATCACAATTTGTGATTTTCCCAGCTGATTTCCAAAAAGCAAAGTAAATGAGGAAAGCTAAATTCACTTAACAACTGTGTGATTCACTTAACAACTGCAGCAAAAAATGTCTTATTTAGCAATGGAAATTCTGGTCCCAACTGTTGTCATAAATTTAGGATTATCTATACACAATTTATTGAATAAGCAGTTACAAACAATTAGCATCATCATTAGTAGAATGTAGTAACATGTGGGAAATATTATGGACTTGACATATATCTATACCTATATCCAAGGACTGTGTTGAGTTTTATTGGCTAGTAATGATGCCAGTAAATGAATTTATGCCTGACAGAAAAGCTTCTTTACTAAAAAGAACCACAAGTATAAGTATATTATCTGGAATAGTTGTAGGGACACAGCAATAGCAGAAATAAAACACAGGAATAAAATGAAAAAGGCAAGGGACTATATTATATTTTCACAGGAGAGTTATCACCGAGCATTGAACAACCTTCAAAATGAAAAAAGATTGTTTTTACTGAAGGTAACCCTAAAATGGGATACATTAATTTTTCACACACTTCTCAAGACAAAGGGAAAAGTTATACGTTTCCCTTTTTAATAATCTTTTTAGTAGTATATTTCAGTCATATATTAATAGTTCAAATGTTCATTATTGACTCCAACCTTTTAGCCATGTATCTGCTGCATTAAGCATCACATCGCGCCGTTTTTTGTAAAAATCCACCACACTAGCAAAAGATGAGAAAAAGAAAAGAGAAAAGCATAATGATGAAGAAACTCTTCCAAATTAACAGTTTTGATGCTCAAAACAAGGAAGGGGAGTCCAACCATGGGAATTTGAAGACTCCACATGACTGGGTGAGAAATTCTGAGAGTTGAAGGCCACAGATAGTCAACTCCCTGGTTTAGAGAAGACTTTATGAACTTTATAGAAGTAGCAATTGGTTATAAAGACTTCTGTGCCCTAAATGACAGTTTGTAGCTATTCTTCAAAATTAAGACATTTTTTTTAATTACTGCAAGCAATTTTTAAATAAAAATCTGCCAGGAGGAATACTGTATATATAATCACTATGCAAAGAACATAACTGTTTTGTGTATATCTTTTTGATGCATCCAAACTATATTGAATTGGATGCATTTGGATGCATCACTCCTAATAATACACAGATTTTTTTTGTTGTTTAATGATTCTGAAATCATTAAAGAACAAAAAAAATCTGTTTATCATTATTAGGATCATTTATTGTTCAGATGACAATGATATAAATGTGAATGTAAAGTATTGGATTTCAATTTTCACTGACTGTAGCACAAACTTGAATACATCGCTATCTCTTAGCTCTTTTCTAGCACAAAACGATATTTATAGATTGTTTCCTGATGGAAACAAATAATGTCCAAATAATGAGGATTATGGTATTCCTATATAAAACAACATATGGAAGCTACAACTAAAAACTGTGACCCAAAAAGGAAAACAATATGGGATAGGAGGAAAAAAACCCTCCAAATCAAATAAAAGCTTAATTTACAGTTCTACGGTGTTTCCCCGAAAATAAGACCTGCTCTTATATTTTTTTTTGTCTTCAGACACTAGATAGACACTAGATCTTATTTTGAGGGGATGTCTTACCCGCTTACCGCAGCCAGTCCCGACACTTGTCATGCCGCTGCCCGACTTCTGCAGCCGCTCACAGCCATTTGTAGGACCCCACGTGGCGTGTTGTGCCAGTGCCACCACTCGTGGCAGGACGCCGCATGGCACATTGTGCAGGTGCTGCTGCTCATGACATCATGCCAGTGCCGCCACTCACAGGATGCAACGTGGCGCATTGTGTCGGTGCCGCCACTCATGGCGTGTTGCGCCAGTGCTGCCACTTGCTGCAGGATGCCATGTGGTGTGTCACGCTGGTGCTGCCGGTCATGGTTAGGAGGCCACATGACACATCACACCAGTGTTGCTGGTCGTGGCAGGATGCCATGTGGTGTATTGTGGCATGCGCGAGCAACAGCACTGGTACAATGTGCCATGTAGCATCCTGACATAACTGGCAGCACTGGCAAGACGTGCCACACGGCCTCCTGCTGCGAGTGGCTGCCAGCAACCAGAAGAAGTGGATGGAGCTGCTGCTGCTCGTGCCGCTGCCACAAGGCGAGGCAAGTGTTGGGGCATGGGAGGCCTGGCTGTGGGGACCCTGAGGTAAGTGGATGCAGGATGCATGCAGCACCCCCGCTCTAGCTTGATTTTTATGTTTGTGCCTCACCCCACCTCGTACAACCAGATGGTGGGACAGAGTGGGTGGGGATATTAACTTGGGCTTATTTTTGAGGTAGGGCTTATATTTGGAGCACACGTAAAAATCAAGCTAGGTCTTATTTTCGAGATAGGTCTTATTTTCAGGGAAACATGGTAATAACCATTATCAATGGAAATATTTTGATAGCAGGAATTTAAACAGAGTTGGTCTCTGAGCAGAGTTCATGAGACAGTATTCCTTTTTTTCATCTGCTCCTTTCAAATGTACAGGACAGATTTCAATTGATGTCAGTGTGCTGATTATACATTTTAGCCAATTTCTTGTGAGGTTATCCATTTGATATAAACTATCCAGAGCTACCAATTTTGCTTGCAATTTTCCCAGTTTCCCCAATTTGTAATGTATTTATTTCTACAATTTCCAAAAGCCAACATATAAAATTCAGAGTCCTGCAAAACATGTACAATAATTTCTGATACTGTTAGAAATAGAAATTCCATTGTAAATATTTTTAAATTATTTAATTTCTATTTAATTTAACCATGTTTAAAAGGATGCAAGTACACTTGCTGCAATTCCAAGATGCTTTAGATTACAATGTCCAGAATTCTTTGCAAGTATTTCAATGGGTAGCTCTCAGGCAATTAAATCTGAATTCTGTACATTCAAATGAATGGACTAGCACAATAAATTGCATATATTATTGTGGCCATTATATAAATATGTCTTTATGTACAGTATGTGTGTGTGTGTATATATAGAATTATTTGTGAGTAATATTAAAACAACATATGTTTAAAATATATACAAGAGAATATAATATTTAAAAACATACAATATATCAAAAATGAAATATGCTAAATATATTTACCTCTCTACATGGTCTAGGAAACCCTTCTGTCCCCATTGTTGAAGAAGCTGGGCTATCATAATCTATAGGAATAGTAGGTCTACAGTCAGTATGTTATTTGCTCATCAACAGACACTAGTAAAAAATCTAAAATGGCCTTAATAGAAGGGGGGGAAAGGCCAAAGTAATACAATCCTATGAATAGGATTATTCTCAATAAGCTATACAGTTGCAAGAAAAAGTATGTGAACCCCTTGGGATAACGCGGAGTTTTGCATGAATTGGTCATAAAATGTGCTCTTAACGTCATCTAAGTCACAACAATAGAAAAACACAGTCTGCTGAAAATAATAATACACAAACATTACATGTTGCCATGGTTTAATTGAACATAACATGTAAACATTCAGAGCAGGGAGGAAAAAGTATGTGAGCCCCTAGCCTAATGACGTCTCCAAGAGCTAATTGGAGCCAGGAGGGAGCCAGCCTTGACTCCAATCAGTGTGATGATATTGGATGTGTTGCTGACAACTGTCCTGCCCGTTAAAAACACACACCTGTTATGGGTTTACTGGTTTCAAGAAGCACTGTCTGATGTGAACCATGCCTTGCAGAAAAGAGCTCTCAGAAGACTTACGATCAAGAATTGTTGACTTGCATGAAGCTGGAAAGGGTTACAAAAGTATCTCCAAACGCCTTGATGTTCATGTGTCCACGGTAAGACAGACTGTCTACAAATGGAGAAAGTTTAGCACTGTTGCTACTCTCCCTAGGCGTGGTCGTCCTGTAAAAATGACTGCAAGAGCACAACGCAGAATGCTTCTTGAGGTAAAGAAGAATCCTAGAGTGTCAGCTAAAGACCTACAGAAATCTCTGGCACATGCTAACATTTTTGTTGACACATCTACAATAAGGAAAACATTAAACAAGAATGGAGTACATGGGAGGACACCACGGAGGAAGCCATTGCTGTCCCCAAAAAATATTGCAGCACGTTTGAAGTTTGCAAAAGAGCACCTGGATGTTCCACAGCACTACTGGCAAAATATACTGTGGACAGATGAAACCAAAATTGAGTTGTTTGGGAAAAACACACAACACTATGTGTGGAGAAAAAAAGGCACAGCACACAAACATCAAAACCTCATCCCCACTGTAAAACATGGTGGAGGGAGCATCATGGTTTGGGGCTGCTTTGCTGCCTCAGGGCCTGGACGGATTGTTGTCATTGATGGGAAAATGAATTCCAGAGTTTATCAAGACATTTTGCAGGAAAACGTATGACCATCTGTCCGCCAACTGAAGCTCCGCAGAGGATGGGTGATGCAACAGGACAATGACCCAAAGCATACAAGTAATTCAACAAANTCCTCCCTGCTCTGTGAATGTTTACATGTTATGTTCAATTAAACCATGGCAACATGTAATGTTTGTGTATTATTATTTTCAGCAGACTGTGTTTTTCTATTGTTGTGACTTAGATGACGTTCAGAGCACATTTTATGACCAATTCATGCAAAACTCCGCGTTATCCCAAGGGGTTCACATACTTTTTCTTGCAACTGTAAAGAGTGACACAGTTTGGTGTTACGATTAAGGTACCATACTAGAAACTATACTGCTCACAAAAATAAAGGGAACGCAAACCCCTTCAGTTCCATGGTAAAATGTTCCCTTTATTTTTTTGAGCAGTATATTAGGTGGGGAGTTCTAGTCCAGCCTCATGCAAAAAGCCAGCAGGGTGACTCTTGGCAAGTCCCTCTTTTCAGTCATAGGAAGAAGACAATGGCAAACCCCTTCCAAAAATGTTACCTAGAAAACTGCAGGGCCTTGTTCAGGTAATTGCTAGGAGTCAAGACTGACTCAAAGAATTTAAAAAATCTATGCACAACTACAGCCTTGTAAGATTTATTTGAAGCTGTAAAATCATTTTTATAAATACAGTGAGGGAAAAAATTATTTGATCCCCTGCTGATTTTGTACGTTTGCCCACTGACAAAGAAATGATCAGTCTATAATTTTAACGGTAGGTTTATTTTAACAGTGAGAGACAGAACAACAACAACAAAATTCCAGAAAAATGCATTTCAAAAAAGTTTTACATTGATTTGCATTTTAATGAGTGAAATAAGTATTTGATCCCCTATCAATAAGCAAGATTTCTGGCTCCCAGGTATCTTTTATACAGGTAACGAGCAGAGATTAGGAGCACTCTCTTAAAGGGAATTCTCCTAATCTCAGCTTGTTACCTGTAATAAAAGACACCTGTCCACAGAAGCAATCAATCAATCAGATTCCAAACTCTCCACCATGGCCAAGACCAAAGAGCTGTCCAATATTATAGACCTACACAAGGCTGGAATGGGCTACAAGACTATCGCCAAGCAGCTTGGTGAGAAGATGACAACAATTGGTGCGATTATTCGCAAATGGAAGAAACATAAAATAACTGTCAATCTCCCTCATGTCAACGCTGTTAACATTGGATGTTCTTGCTTTGACAATATATGAAGATGCAGCCTTTTTCTTTCTTATGTTTTACTCTTAGAATTAGATGACGCTGGGGAAGGAGGCGGAATGTGCTGGGAGTTAGTTAGACATAACAATATTGTACTAGTGTGTGAAATAAGAGATGATAAGAATTGGCCGGGTAGCAAAAAGGAGGGAAAGCCTGCATTTCAAACTAATTGGACAATGTGATTTATGAGTGTTAATTGAAGGAGGGAATTGTGCCTTGATACTATGTGTTCAGGGGAGGGGAATCCAGGTTTTGGCTTCAACTATGTTAGTGCCGAAGCTATGCTACTCCCCCATAAAGATTCTTTAAGGTAAACAATGCCTCGAAGTTCTTTGAAGAGTTTCATCTGTTGGAACCATGACACCCCGGTCTGGGGCTCCAAGCAAGATCTCACCTCGTGGAGTTTCAATGATCAGCCCAGAATTACATGGGAGGATCTTGTCAATGATGTCAAGGCAGCTGGGACCATAGTCACCAAGAAAACAATTGGTAACACACTATGCCGTGAAAAACTGAAATCCTGCAGCACCCGCAAGGCCCCCCTGCTCAAGAAAGCACATGTACAGGCCCGTCTGAAGTTTGCCAATGAACATCTGAATGATTCAAAGGAGAACTGGGTGAAAATGTTGTGGTCAGATGAGACCAAAATTGAGCTCTTTGGCATCAACTCAACTCGCCGTGTTTGGAGGAGGAATGCTGCCTATGACCCCCAAGAACACCATCTACACCGTCAAATATGGAGGTGGAAACATTATGCTTTGGGGTAGTTTTTCTGCTAAGGGACAAGACAACTTCACTGCATCAAAGGAACGATGGACGGGACCATGTACCGTCAAATCTTGGGTGAGAACCTCCTTCCCTCAGTCAGGGCATTGAAAATGGGTCGTGGATGGGTATTCCAGCATGGCAATGACCCAGAACATATGGCCAAAGCAACAAAGGAGTGGCTCAAGAAGAAGCACATTAAGGTGGCCTAGCCAGTCTCCAGACCTTAATCCCATAGAAAATCTGTGGAGGAAGCTGAAGGTTCGAGCTGCCAAATGTCAGCCTCAAAACCTCAATGACTTGGAGAGGATCTGCAAAGAGGAGTGGGACAAAATCCCTCCTGAGATGTGTGCAAGCCTGGTTGACAACTACAAACAACATCTGTGATTGCCAACAAAGGTTTTGCCACCAAGTACTAAGTCATGTTTTGCAAAGGGGTCAAATACTTCTTTCACTCATTAAAATGCAAATCAATTTATAACTTTTTTGAAATGCGTTTTTCTGGATTTTTGTTGTTGTTATTCTGTCTCTGTTAAAATAAACCTACCATTAAACTTATAGACTGATCATTTCTTTGTCAATGCACAAATGTACAAAATCAACAGGGGACCAAATAATCTTTGCCCTCACTGTAGATATGCCAGGAACCAATACTATTAATAGTATTAGTTGTTTGGCTTGTTCATAACCTTATTAATAACAGCTACAGAAGTGGAACAGAGAAAGGGCTCGCTGTAGAGTTTTCAAATGCTCACAACTGTAAACAAGTTATAAAGTATTTTTAAGAGCTATTAAATAAAATCAATGAGAGAATATTTTCTTTTTAAAATGGCCTAACTTTTCATCCTGTTGGTACTTTTTTCTATAGGAAAAATATTAATTTTTATTAAAATTATGCCAATCATACATATTATATAGGATTAAGGAATTATAAATAATGAAAAGCTTTTCTTCAGTGCATTCAGTTTTAGACGATTCTGTAAATACATGGATGTTATACTGGTGTTTGTGTCTAAAAGTTAAGAGCATATCTTTATATATATCATGATAATTCTTACCTGGGTGAAGGTACTGGTGTGCATTGTAGAAACCTGTATATGTAGAATAACTCTATCAATTAATGGCTTAGGACCAGTTAGAAATCCAATTCTTAGCCTGTGCAAAAATAAAAATATACTTAAAATACTTCCTTACATACACATAAAATGCCATGTCCGAAATTGTGGAAGACAATATATATCCTAATATTCATATTCATTTTGAGGCAACAAAAGCAAATTATGAAAGTATCAGGAAGAGAAAAACAAACTAATTTTATAAAAGTTAATTAAATAGGAATCAGATAACTAATGATGGAACTGGACAACTAAGACAAAGAAAATATCTTATACTGTTTCAGGAAAAAGATTACTGTCATGAAAATTGGAAGGACAGAAGATGTATACATGGAACAGCATTTGTCTGTGAAACCTTATAATTCAATTTCAAAAAAGACTACAATCAAAGTCTTTGTTCGAATTAAATTTATACCAGTAACTTTAGGGATTTTCAAATGTGTGCTTGGCCAGACCCATGTAATTGAATGTCCAGCTATTGTGCAGTTGAATTTACCCAGATGAGAGGATCTTAGAAAAGGAGTCAGTCCTGATAACTCGCCCATCAATGTCCATTGAAAGAAAGGTTGGTGCCCAAGGCTTCAGGAAAGAAAGTAAAGGTTTGCTGTTAGTAACTAATACTTGCACAAGGTGGCTCACAACATGTGGAAAAGTTTTTTTTTAAAAAAAGATGTACATGCATTATGAAACCTATTCATGCATCAAAACTGGGCTGCATCCAACATTTCCATTCAGGTAGCACGATTTCCCATTATACTCCCCACCCATCTCAATATCTGCCCCAAATCTACTCTGAAAAGTTCATCAATTATTTAAAGTATAACTACCTATGTACAAGAAGTGGAATATTTGGCAAAGGAGAATCACCATTATAAATGATGCCTCTTGACAGTAATACATTATCAAGATACAGAAAGTCTAAATAGAATGTTTTGGTTTAGTGTTTTTTCTTAAATTGAAATGTGTGTGGATGAAATCACAGATATGTTCTCATATTTTTAATAACTAATAAAAACTGATATTGCTCGGCATATAAGCCTATAACCATAATGATACTTTCTTATGGATATTGTTGAGGCTTTGAATGCATACGTACCAGAGGTCTATGGTATACTTTCTGTAGCTTTGAAAACAGCATCATAATTAATGGAAAAAATATTCTACTGACTGTGGAAACAGTAGTGATAAATCATAACACAATTTATATAGAAATATCCAAAGAATACAAATCCATGCATTCTTTGCTGTAGCTTCTAGTTCACAAATAATTAACAAAACTCACCTTGTTAAATTGAAGGAAATAATATGGATCATCTTCTATTATAAGGAAATCATATTGTCTTGCAAGCTGAAAGAAATATATACACTCATATTCATACATGCAAACAAAATAATAAAAACAATTGTTTCATAATCATATATTATTGTTACCAAATGAGCTGTTTTCTATTGTTAAAACATTCAGTTATTATCAGTTGGGGGAATTCTGAAGTCTGTTTCAATTTCCTTGCTGGGATCAACATGGCTCCCAAAACCTCAATCAAGGAATACAATGGGAATCCCACAGAGATACACACTAATGGCAAAGCACATTATTGTACAAATTAGAAAACAAATCCAAATCGAAATATAATTTAAGAACAATTCAACCTAACTAACTTTGAAAAGGATAATTGTATAAAAATTAGAAAAAAGGAAGTAAATTCAAATAAACAGTAGGAAATATTCTTGAACAATAGAAATAATACGGTCTGATTTATGGCAGAATTGATGCTGTGGGGTTTTTGATGACTCTCCAGATGACTCTTATCCCTAACTCAAATCCCTGATTATCCTAACAATTGTGACCGATTGGAACAAGTTCTAGAAGAACAGATTTCCCAAGACTGATTTAAAAAGTATTCTCATACACAGCTTCAACCTTTGAAATCAGATATAATTGTTTCATTGAAAAAAAAACCCTAATCTACACAAACCGAAGAAAACATATGCATGTTAATTTTCCCCAGAAAAATTAATATAGATCTGGATATGTAAGAACTAGAAATATTTATACATCCCTGGGCCCAAAAGGCTAGTGGATCACACTGTAGGATATCATATTTCAATTACATTTTTAATTAACAAATATTTAATCCCAGGTTTTAAAAAGTATAAACTGGACAAATAAGAAATCTTATGGAATAATTTGTTCTCTCATTGAATACACAAATAAGCAAGGAAATATTATTTTGTATCTAACATATACTGACATCACAGATTGCCTTTTGAAATGTGTATCTTTCAGTTTGCATATTATTATTCTGATTTTCAGAACAAGCCTTTCCTATGTGGCTGATAATAAACAATCATTTATTTTAGACTGAAGCCTAACTGCATCTTAAATGCTATAACATTATGTATAGAGACCATTTATTGGATGGGTATACCTGATAGATCTCTTTCTTGCGTTCTGTTGTCAGTGAGGCTCCTGTTGGATTGCCACCATTAGGAATTGTGTATAGAAATTTTGGGGTATCATTCCTGAGCTTTTTTACATCTTCTGGATTCCACCTGGAAAGAACTTCTTTCAAAGCTTTTGGAATCATACCATGCTGGTCACTGGGCACATTGATGATGTTACAACCCAGCGGTCTAAGCTATTTTAATAAAAGAAGAGAACAAGCATTTATTATACATATGCATTCTATTCAGCTTTTGATAAATTAATTTCTAAAACTTGTTATAACGTACTATTCCTGCAAACTAAATAATCAGTTCTTATTTCCCACATTTCATTGGTCATCTTGTGAGAAAATATGTATTAAAATAATAATAATATTCTTAAAATATGTTAGAATAATTGCTCAGCTTTGATGCATATTTTTCATACTGCGATTTGTCTTTCTTTTCTATTGGGTTTCTAAAGGGTGGTTCACAAGATATGTAACAAGTGTAGGATATAGTGTAGGATATATAGTGTAGGATCTTGTTAGGCAAAGGTTGTATGAAATTAGTTTATTTTAGTCTTATCCAATCTGGCCTTCTTCAAATATATTGAGATTGCTGAGTAGGAATTCTGGGAACTGAAGTCTGTATTCTATGCAAGACATTGTTTATATGGAGCAGGTCAGCTTTTTGATTTTGAAAATTTCATTATACGCACACAATGATGTCTGCAGGGGCAGTTCAGAACAAGATGGAAGTTGTGGCACTGCTAGAATCTCCCTGTTTTTACTTGTTTGCAATGTCAATGTGACCTGGTCACATCATAATATCTGCTACTATAATACGTTAAATGGGTTGTCTGTTTCCTACATCAAATTGCATATTATATGATATATTTAAGCATATATTGATGATGTAATTATGTAAATTATAAAATTATCTGCACTGTAGATAATTATTAGATAATCAGGATTGGATACAGATACACATTCAAATTTGTTCCTTTGAAATGTATAGGAGAGCTCCTAGTCCAACTTTTCCTAGTCTGGTACTCTCCCAGTGTGTTCAGACTACAACTCCCAGAATTCTCAGTTAAAATGTAGCTGGTCAGAAGTAGTGGTAGAATTATGAGGGAAGGCTGTTACTATCTTCCACTTATCTCTGATCAGGTAAAACATTCCAGAAACATGAATGATTTACCTCAATAAAAGAAATGACATCTGTTTCACATATCCATCAATAAGACTGTAATTTCAATATGATTGAAGTGATTAGAGAATAATAGAATGTGTAAACAATCACAGCAAAAGTTTTAAAGAAAACTTTTTCTCTTTCTGTAGTAAGTAGTCATCCATTCATTAAGTTACAAATGATTTTTATATTTTATATGAATTTAGGTTTTATATAGCCCCTGCCTTCAGATGTATAATGAAAAACACTGCAAGAAATATTTTGTCAACATTTTCTAATTTTTGCATGCTCTTTCCTATTACTAAATGGTTTCCCAAATTACAAACCTCTTCCTAGATTTTTTTTCTTGGAAAATCATGTTATAGAACCTGAAAAACTGCAAAACTGAAGAATAATTATTCACCATTTTGAAGGTTAGTTCAAGAAATGCAAATTAATTAGTTTTTACTGGAAATATTTTCCTCCTTTCTTTCTTAGTTTAGCAAAAAATTAAGAAATGACAGCCTGGTATAAATGGGAGCAAGACCTAAATAGGTAGAAGCAAAATTAAATCTTTTTTCCATCACAATCTTCCAGATTTGTGGAATACTCACAGCAGCTATCGTCCCAGGATAAGTGGGGGCATCCAAAAGAATGTTATCTCCAGGATTAATAAGCATTTCAAACACCTAACAAAATATAAAAGGCAGTAATTTTTCCTGCTGCAGACAAATATGACCTTTGATAATAACAGAGATAAAGAGAAATGATTTTTAAATCACAAAAAATAAAAAAAATGTTTGGTGTACAGTAATACAAAACACAAGAATATGAAGCATAAAGAGGAAAGAAAACTTGTTAATTGTAGTAAATTGTTTAAAAACCAAAGCCAATTATGCACATAGCAAATTTAAAGAATTTTAAAACATTGTTCCATCACAATTCATTTTTGGTTTTGGTTCTTTAAGAATGTAAGTATATCTGGCAAATGGCTTCATAGTTTATCTATACAATTGCTTACTTCATGTTTTAAAAAGTTTATGGGATTATATGTAATAAAGTTTTACCTAAATGAAAAGAACAAGCAACGTGAGTAGCCTCTGTGAGCTTCTGCACAAGCTCTAGTGAAAAGGCACATCTTTCTAAGGGAAGATCTCAGTGAAATAAGTAGGATGAGGATGAAGGTTTGTTCTCCAAGCTTGTGGGTTGGTTTCCAAAAGTTTCGTTACCAGGCTAGGTAACATCTTCAGCAGAGTTTAGGGGATATCAGTGTTCTTCTGTTTATAAGAGCTTTGTGTGGTCAGTATATCTTGTGATGGCTACAGTGGGGTAGTAACCCCACAATTGGACAGATCAGCTGATAAAGGAATTAAAGAAACACAAGGGAAACTGCCCCCAACTTTTTTCGAGCTGACCGATACTTTAGGTTTGATTGATGTTTGGAGGTGTAAAAATGGACTAACAAAAGACTTTACTGTCAACTCTACAATGAACCTGGCTGCAGCCATCTTTGTCATTCTAGGTTCCCACAAGAAAGGGAGGGGGGACGAACTATTTCTGCTAGTCTAAACATGAGTAGATCCTGTGGGAGCCAAGGTCATTCCCACACCATAATGGAGAAGGAGGGATGTTCTGTTAGAGAGTCTGCCAAATAGTTCTATTGGAGAATGTGACTTATAGCTAAATAGGGGTGGGGTGGGAATTATTACACTGAATTATTCTGAATCCTTGGGGGGAGGATTTTAGATTTGGTTTCACATTTGAATGTGCCAACATTATGTATCCAACAAACATGTTCTTTGAGGAAATCTCGTGCCTTGGAGTTCTGATTTATTCAGTTTCATCAGTCGGAACCTTGACATTTGACAAATCCTTTTCTAGAATCAATTTGATTTGGATTACAAAAAATCTGCTTCATAAAGCAACTAAAGCCATTATTCTTTCAAAACCTTTTTCTGACCATAATCCAGTGTCTTTACATCTTAAATTTGGTCCTCAGTCTTTTAAATGGAGATTAAATGAATTTATTTTACAGAGACGACAAATTGTTAAAGAATATAAACAGGTATTTCAAGACTATTTTAATAATAATTTAGGTAAGGGAACCAATTTGACAACAGTTTGGGATGCTTGTAAGGCTGTGATATGAAGACATTTTATACAATACAATAGAACAATTAAGACGAGGATGGATGAAAAAATCTAAAATGTGTTACAAGAAATTAAATTAAAGGAGAGGAAACTCCAGAACTCACCAGAGCATTCTAACATACTTAATCAACTAAAAATATTGCAACAACAAATTTCTTTGTTGACTTTTTCAGATACTGAAAAGAAATTTAAATATATGAAACACTTTCTTTGAACATGCAAATAAACCAGGGAGATGGTTGGCATACAAACTAAGAAAACAGATAGAAAAGAAGCTTCAAGAGGGGAATAAGACTTACATGGCTAACAAAAACATTCAAAAACTTTTTTAGAATTATTATACTAATTATATAAAGAACTAGAAATCTCTTTAGATACTATGGAGGAATCTTATATCTATTTTAACTGAAAGACTTAAAAAGGTTTTACTGGAATATATACATGAAGGCCAGTGTGACCTCTTACCTAAAAGACAACTAAATGATAATGTAAGAGTAATTTTGAATATAATTAAATATTTACAACAATGTAGCGACAAACAGGTTGCATTAATTTTTCTGGATGCAGAAAAAGCTTTTGACAATTTGAACTGGGCCTTTATATTTAAAGTAGTGGAAAAGATGGATTTTGGATTGGGCTTTATACAGGGTCTGAAGTCCATCTATACACTCCAGAAAGCTTGAATCATGGTGAATGGAGACCAGTTGAAATCCAGAAGGGAATAAAATATGGGTGTCCTTTATCCCCTTTATTATTTATTCTAATGTTGGAACTGTTAAATAGAGATATTAGACAGGAAAGGGCCTACACATTAAAGTACATAATTACAAATTATGTGCATTTCCTGATGATTTGGTTTTGACTGTGCAAGACCCGTTAAAGAGCATTGAACATGTTGTGAGGAAGATTAAAATGTTTGGAGAAATGGCAGGTTTAAGAATAAATAAATCAAAGACTGACTAAGAACATAAAGATGAAAGATCAGAAGAAATTGGAATTTAAAACTGGTTTTAAAGTTGTGAAAAGGGTATAGTATTTGGGGATGACTCTCATTGAGGAAAATTCTAAGTTTTACAAAAATAATTACAGTAAAATATGGAAGGAGATAAAATTGGATTTAAATAGAAGGCAAAAATTAGATTTGTCATCAATGGGAAGAATTTCAGTAATTAAAATGAATGTACTACCTAGAATGTTATTTCTGTTTCAGACTATACTGATATTGATTAGAGATTCCACTTTCAAACAGTGGAAAGATATATCTAAATTTATTTGGCAAAGTAAAAAACCAATAATTAAATATAAGCTGTGTCAGAATGTGCATAGTCTTATTGCGTGAGATAACCCAGGAGTAAACACAGTAAACAGTGGGCTATAGTAAATGGTGGTTTATCTTACACGATCTACAATATCATACACCAGGAACAATATACATACATGAGCTAATACAGCAGGATCCAACAAATCACAGTTATAGCAGGAAACGGAAGAAGGAACACATCAGCAGAGCCTAACCTTTATACAAAGACTCTTAAAGAGACACAGACGCTGCTGAGACATTTCCATCATTACATACATTACATAAGCTGGTTAGCTGTTAAATCAATACCTTGACACTCCTCCCATTTAAAGCTAAACAGCTGTTAACCCAAATGCTTTTACATACTCATAATGCTTGCCTGCATTTAAAGGCTTAGTCAACATATCAGCTATATTGTCATCAGTGGAACAATGCTGTAACTTTATCAGTTTATCCTTTACAACCTCCCTGACACAATATTTTGTGTCTACATGTTTGCTTCTGCTTCTGATACATTCTCCCATTGCCATCTTTATACATGCCAGCAAACAATATCACAAACCCTGAGTTTGACTTTCTGTCATGCATATTATTTGCCCAGTCATTGTCTACATAGCATTGTAATGATAAGCATTCAGATGGCCTTATCCTTAGTCCTAGGTCCATTATGCCTTATACTGTTCATTATTGTGTAAAACCTTTTTATATACCCATTTACACCTCACGGCCTTTTATCCTTCTGTTAATCTCATAAGGGTAAATACCTGATGCATATTCATAGACTCCATTTCTCTGTCGATACCACCTTCCTTCCATTTATCCTGTTCTACGTTAGGCAATGATAACATCTCTTGGTAATTATGGGGTTCATACCTTACACTATATGCTCTAACCCCACTTGCTGAGAACCGATCAGGAGGTACGCCTTTATTGCTATGTTCTTTGGTATAATCTGTGTTTCTGCGACTTCTCTCTTTACTTCAGGTTTACTCTCTTGTACTCTTACTATTTCTGACATGCTATTCTGTTCCTTCATTGAGCTTGGTGTATCCTCTCCTTCCTGAGAATTAGCTCTATGTGTTGGCATGAACAGCTCAGGGTTAGCATGCACCCTGTCCCAATTGTTTTGTTCTGCAAAACTAGCAGACCTTGAAAGCACAACCTTCTTTGTTCCATCTGTGAATCTATACCCTTTGAAACCTGGCTCATATCCAACAAACCTAAGTTTCCTGGCCTTTTTCTGTCCCTTCCTTCTGGTACTTTTGGGGATATGCACCCAAGCATAACTGCCAAATGTCCTTAGGTGAGCCAATGAAGGTTTCCTTCCATATAACAGGTAATATAGAGTTTCATTGATAGCAACATTCCATACCTTGTTTACTAGATAGTTGGCTGTTTTCATGGCTTTCCCCCAGTACATTTTACTCATTCCTGTATCTGCCAGCAGTGAGTTTTTCATGGTTTGCAATACGCCATTCCTCCGTTCAGCCTCTTCATTTTCTGCTGGTGAGTACGGATTCGTACGTCTATGCTTATGCCTAGGTTTCTCAGCCACTTTTGGAAATTGTCAGACATGAACTCTGTTCCCCTGTCTGTTTGCAGCTGGCATACTTTGTGGCCACATCTTCGCTCTACACAGTTCATCCATTGTTTGAGCGGTTATAGAACTTCTGTTTTCCTCTTTAATAAATAGCAAAACCCATATCTGGTGTAGTCATCTACTAAGGCTAGTACGTACCTAGCCCCTCCTAGAGAGGGCTCCATAGGACCACTTAAATCAGTGTGCACTAACTGCAAAACTCTGTTTGTTTGCCTTGAACTTTTCTTACTTACAGAATACACTCTGGACCTGGGCTCCTTACAAATAGCGCAATCTAAATATGTGTTGCATTGCTTAATGTGTAGTCCTTCAGCTAGGTCTGGCATCCTCTACAGCACTCTAAAACTTGCATGACCTAATCTCCTGTGTAATAAATGTACGCAATTATCATGCGTGGGAGTGTTTGTAAGTGTTCGTGCACAACCATTCTGCTGCTTTCCTAATACGTATAAATTATCCAGCTTAATACATTGTGTACAAGTCCTCCCATCTTTTCTGATGGTGTATTGATCCTTTGCAAACAGTACTTCATGCCCCATATTATCCAACTTGAAATACTAAGTAAATTATGGTCTAACTTTGGTACATATAATACATTATCCAATGTTTCTCCAATATCAGGTACATAAACTTTATCTTCCCCTTTAACAGCAGACTGTTGTCCATTAGCCAAGCTAACAAATGTTGTTTAGCTGGTCTTACGTTTGAAAACATTTGTAGGTTATTTGCAACTCGTCCCACTGTTCAACAGCTAAGTGTTTTTTTTTCAGTTAATGTTGCTGCCAGAGAAAATGTCGGTTGTGTAGCTCTATGACCCTGTTTCGCTGCTCCTCTGTTTCTCCTCTCAGGGCAGTGTCTCTGGAGATGCTCTGTAGAACCACACATGAAGCAGCGTTTCACCATGCAAACGTTCTTGGCTGCTCTACTGGCATCTTTGGATGTTGCAGTTTTAGGCCTGGTCTGTGCATTGTCATCCCCTCCCTGCTGCTTTTCCAGCCATTTCTGTTTCTCCTCCAGCAACCAGCCAGTCAAATAACTCATGGTCAGTCAAATAACTCTCTTGCATGGACTCTAAACTGGTCACTAGTACATCCCATGAAGTGTCCAATGAACTGAGCACCACATACTCCTTGTGTGCCTCAGTAAAAGTCATTCTTCTAACTTTAGGAATGTCTTTCTCATGGACTGCAAATGAGTAGACATGCTCTCTCCTGGTTTCACCTGGCCTTATATAGCTTTCTTGTCAGCATTACTTTGCTGCTCGCAGTCTCTCTCATGTACACACTGTGCAAAGCTTCCCAGCACTCTTTAACAGACTGGAGACCCCTCATATGTATCAGCTGGCTATCCTCCAAACTCAGGATTATGCTGGCCAATGCTTTCTCATTCTTTCTCCGATCTCCATTATCCAGGGCTGCAGGTGGATCAGCAACTATCATCCACAACTCCTCCCTTCGCAGGTACATCTCCATTTTCAAACACCAGGAGAGGTAGTTTGTCTCATTCAGATGAGATACTACGAAACCTCCTCCCATTACACTGACAGAGTCCATGTTGCCTGCTACCACCACAAACCACAACAAACCACAAGCCCTAACTCCTCTGGCTCTGGGTCAAGCTCTCACTGGGTTTCTCCTCTCTCTGGGCCCATAACATGTCAGAGCATGCACAGTCTTATTGTGCGAGATAACCCAGGAGTAAACACAATAAACAGTGGGCTATAGTAAATGGTGGTTTATCTTACACTATCTGCAATATCATACACCAGGAACAATATACATATATGTACTAATACAGCAGGATCCAATAAACCAGTTACAGCAGGAAACGGAAGAGAGAGAACACATTAGCGGAGCCTTCCCTTTATACAAAGGCTCTTAAAGAGACATAGACCCTGCTGAGTCATTCCCATCATTACATAAGCTGGTTAGACAAGCTGCTAGAAGATTCTAAAGATAGAGGAGGTCTGGATTTGCCGGATCTTAGATTATATTATGATGCTTGTTGTCTGGTATGGTTAAAAGATTGGATAATTTTAAAAAATTCAAGGCTGTTAGACCTCGAAGGTTTTGATTTGAGATTTGGACAGCATGCCTATCTGTGGAAAGACAAAGAAAAGTTAACCCTGGCTTTAAGATTCATGTTATTAGGCAATTGATTACATGCGTATGGTGGAAGTATAAAAGAAGATTAGCTGATAAAGTACCACTCTGGCTATCACCTCCTGAAGCACTACACAGAACAGAGATGATTTCGGAATGTAAATGGATGACATATTGAGACTTATTGATATTTGAAAAAGAGGGATTTAAGATAAAGACAAGAGAACAACAAGTAAGTGAAATATGTGCCTGTGATTGGTTTAATTATTATATAATTTTTTAAAGATTTAAACTTGATTTAAAAAAGGTTTTGTTTTCACAGGAACAAAATCTGAATTGGCCATTAATTTATGCTGTAGAGCAGGGCTTTTCAACCTTTTTACCAATTGTACCACTTTTAAGATATGGTAATATTCGAGTACCAGCTAGCAAGGTGTCAAAGACTTGATGACCAAAAAAAAACCAACTGTTCAAAGTTGCAATTGCACTGAAATGACTTATGACCATTTTTCACACTTATGACCATTGCAGCATGCCCAGGGTCATGTGATTTATATTTGGATGCTTGGCAACTGATTCATATTTATAATGGTCACAGTGTTCCAGGGTCATGTGATCCCCTTCTGCAGCTTTTTGACAAGCAAAGTCAATGGCAGAGCTGCTGGTGACCAAGTGCTAAGGGGGGACTTCCTTTCCTCCCTCCCTTCCCTGCCTCCCTTTTTCTCATTTCCATCTCCTTCTGAAGGAAGAATTTGAAACCCCCCCATATTTTCCCTCTTCCATATATTGATCAAACAAGAAAAGGCCTCCAGAGACAGAAAAGACAAGCTGCTGAGTGAACTAGCTTAAAAAGGCACATTCCCCTTTAAGAATTAGCTACTGGCTAGAAAGGAAAGTAAGGAGCGAAGCCGGCACTTAAGGAAGAAAAAAAAATGTAAGTACTGGCTGCAGGCTAAGGCAGCCTCCCCAAATGGCACCATTCATAAGTAAAGGAATGCTACAGGCAAAATCCATTCAGGAGAAAAATACTTCAAAATCCCTTGCAACAAAACTTACAGCTAACAACAGCAGAGCAATAGAAGCTAACATGAAACATCAGCCAAATAGAAATTGCCAAACACTCCTTAAGAACACAAAGCCCACATTGCACAAATCCCAGAACTTCAAAGTCACAAAAGCACATAAGAATCCTTCCACTCTCCATCTCCCTCCCTCATGCCTCACCTCCAGCCATTGCTGCCTTTTTTCATTCCTCTTGGAGGGCGACCCCTCCCCCACTGCATTTCTTGCCTGTTTGCTGCTGCCAGCATAGGTGGCTGCCACAGCAGTTGTAGATCGGCTCATGGCCAGCCTGCTTGATCCCCCCTCTCCTCCTCCTCTTCTTCCCCTTCGGTGCAGCTGACTCCACCTCCTCCCAAGGCTGCTGCTTTTTCTCTCTCCCCCTCTCCTGCCCAAACTGCCTCCTTTTATAGCAGTGGTTCTCAACCTGTGGGTCGTGACCCCATTTGGGGTCGAACGACCATTTCACGGGGGTCGCCAAACAACGCAGTCCGCCATTTTCCCCCCGCCATTTTTCCCTCCTTTTCCTTAGCTGTGCTACTCCCTCTTATTCTATTGGCTTTTGAAAGCCAATAGAATAGACTCTATTCAAGAGACTCTATTCTATTGGCGTTCGAAAGCCAATAGAATCTATTGGCTTTTGAAAGCCAATAGAATAGACACTCTTTAAAAGAGTCTAATTCTATTGGCTTTCAAAAGCCAATAGGAATTGTCCAGGCTGTCTCTGCCCTGCTGAGCCCGCCAAAAGTCCCAGTCTGCAAATGGTGCTGCACGTTGTCTGCAGCTAAGGCGAGCTTTCTGGACGTTTCCACCCCTTTTGGGAGTTTGAGCAACTCCCAAAAGTAAGTAAAAGAGGGCCAGGGGTGGGAGGTGGGAGGCCGACGGGCGCAGGGAGGGTTGCTGGCGCACGTGGGCCCAGCGGGTGCCTTACCTCCCTTGGGCTGGGCCAGCTGGTGGCCCAGCCGGTGGTCGCCCCACGCCCTCGCTGCCACGTGCTATGGCCGCCCAGGAGCGCCTGGGCCTGCCGCCGCACCGAATGTGCGGTGGCCAAGGTAAGGCTAGCGGAGCAGCGGCGGGCGCAGGGAGTGTTGCTGGCGCGCGTGGGGCCCGGCGGGTGCCTTACCTCCCTTGGGCTGGGCCAGCTGGTGGCCCAGCCGGTGGTCGCCCTGTGCCCTCGCTGCCGCGTGCTATGGCCGCCCAGGAGGGCCTGGGCCTGCTACCGCACCGAACGTGCGGTGGCCAAGGTAAGCCTAGCGGAGCAGCGGCGGGCGCAGGGAGGGTTGCTGGCGTGCGTGGGGCCCGGTGGGTGCTTACCTCCCTTGGGCTGGGCCAGCTGGTGGCCCAGCCGGTGGTCGGCCTGCGTCCTCGCTGCCGCTTGCCATGGCCGCCCAGGAGGGCCTGGGCCTGCCACCACATCGAACGTGCGGTGGCCAAGGTAAGGCTAGCGGAGCAGCGGCGGGCGCAGGGAGGGTTGCTGGCGTGCGTGGGGCCCGGTGGGTGCTTACCTCCCTTGGGCTGGGCCAGCTGGTGGCCCAGCCGGTGGTCGGCCTGCGTCCTCGCTGCTGCTTGCCATGGCCGCCCAGGAGCGCCTGGGCCTGCCACCGCACCGAACATGCGGTGGCCAAGGTAAGGCTAGTGGAGCAGTGGCGGGCGCAGGGAGGGTTGCTGGCACGCGTGGGGCCCGGCGGGTGCTTACCTCCCTTGGGCTGGGCCAGCTGGTGGCCCAGCCGGTGGTCGGCCTGCGTCCTCGCTGCCGCTTGCCATGGCCACCCAGGAGCGCCTGGGCCTGCCGGCCTGCCGCCACACCGAACAGGCGTCTTGTTCCGCGATTGCCGGCTCCGCACAAAAGTTTCTTTTTCTTTCCTTTCCTTTTCTAAATTCTACCCCCCTTTCTCCCCCTCTCCTGTCCCCTCTCCCATTCTTTTCTCTCCTCTCCTTCCCGGCAGCGAGATTCGCCCGGCTGAGGGGGTCGCTCTAGCTCGAACAGGAGAGCCATCTCTATGCTCCTGGGTCACGTGGGTGCATGCGTGTGGGTCACGTGTGGTCACGTGGGTGCATGCGTGTGGGTCACGTGTGGTCACATGGGTGCGTGCATGTGGGTCACGTGTGGGTCACATGGGTACATGCGTGTGGTCACGTGTGGTCACGTGGGTGCATGGGGTCGCGGCATTAGGAAGGTTGAGAACCGCTGTTTTATAGCCTCTCCTGTCTCCACCCCCCTCCTCCTTTCTCATGGGGGAGGGTGATCCAGAAGTGAGCCTGGGGCCTTTGCAGCTCCAGAGGACTCTCTCACTGTAAGTCCTTGCCTGTGCTGGCTCTTTCCCTCCCCCACTACACTTAGCTAGGCAGGGCTGCGAACCACCTGCCACTCATTAATGTACCACAAGTGGTACGCGTACCACCGGTTGAAAAGCCCTGGACTAGCGGAAATGTATAAAGGGATTTCTAATAAATATTGGAAATGTAGTCCAAATCCAGGTTCATCATGTCATGGTCTTGCAAATATGTGAAAACATACTGGCTAGACATAACAATGACAATGCAAAAAATATTTATGATACAAATATTAATGAAACCTGAAGCTTTTCTTTTAGTAAGATGGACAAAACAATTGAAAAACTATTCGGGGTGCTATTCTTTCACATGGTGACACCTGCGAGGATTGTACTTGCCACTGAAAAGAAAAAGAGATGCCGACTGTTGAAGAATGGATTTTGAAATTGACTGAATTAGCAGAGATTGCAAAATCAACTGCTTTGATTAAGTGGACTTAGGGATAGCCCCATTGTTTTTGGCTACAGACTCTATTAGATATGTTGTTATTCCCGCCAATTATCTTAGCCAGTTGGAGTCAGCAAACCACCAAAAAGCATTTTCACGTGCAAGGTGCCATGCGCTTCCATCAGCCGTCCTGTACAGTAAGTATAAAAGATACCACTGAAAGACTCTGCTCCTGTGGCTCAGGAGAGGTGGAGACCGTTGGACACATACTCCCTTGATGTTCTTTCTATATAGATATTCAAAAAAACCATATCCTCCCAATAATCGATAAGTATCCTCGCAGTTCTGATACTACTTATCTCCAGTGCCTGCTTAAGGACGAACAGGCTGTGATTATGGTGTAGGTGGCTAGATTCTGCGCAGTACCACTGGGGATTCATCAGAAACTAAATAAGATAAATACATTTGAAAATATTATTTTTAGATCTTTTTAATAATTTTTTAAAAATTAATTTTATTATAAGTGTTCTTATTCATCATTTGATCATGCTCAGTGCATTTTTATATATGTATGTATGTAAGTAGCCTATAATTGGATATTTTACTGTTTCTGGCCATATGGCTGTAATAAACTGATTTGGAAACTGCTTTGATTAGAGATAATGACTAGAGAGCTAAATAAGAGACTGGAAACCGTTTGTGGACTTTCTATGTGTTAAATATAACAACATATGGGTAACAGAGAGATTTGAAGATTAGTGTAATATTTAGCTCAACCTGTTGACTGCTTTTTCTTCTTTTTTCTTATGTATGTATGTATGTATGTATGTATGTATGTATGTATGTATGTATGTATGTAAAAGGGGTGGAGAATTGATTCTTTTTCTTTTCTTTTAGCACTCAGCCAGGGTCGATCCAACATGTTAAATATTAAATTTAGCTGACCACTTTTTCCTCCTTTTTTGTACACTTTTTTCTTTTGTTGTTGTTGTTAGGGTTGAATGTATTTGTTTTAATTTTGTTTGTTTTACTATTCTGTATTTTAGTCTCTATAAAACATTATATATATAAAAAAAGAACACTGACATCCCCTAAACTCCAGTGAAGATGTTACCTAGCCTGGTAACGAAATGTTTGGAAACCAACCCACAAGCTCGGAGCACAAACCTTCATCTTCATCCTCCACCTAAGCTGCAGATATTCACCACTATTGCAAATAAGTAGGATCTACAATGGCTTTACCAAAGTGTCGCTTCTTACTACTGCTTTCATTAATATGTGAGCTGAGAAGGCAGAGATTAAACAGAAATATGTTTGCAAAGTTTATAGCAAATACTGGTGATACTTTTAATAGAGAGAAGAAAATAGAACAACCTGGAACTAAGGACAAGCTATCTGCAAAAATAAGCAATTTGATGCTCCCCCAAATGTTCAGGATTAGACTCACATAATCCCTACAAATCCTACATATCAGAAAAGCCTCTGCAGCTTTTTAAAGATTTTTAAAGATTCACAGTAGTTATATAATTATGCTCACTGTATATTATAGTTCATTTTTCTTACTTTACATAGCCCTTCTTGGCTTCCAGTAGTGATACACATTTCCATTTGTCCTTCCTGAGGACTGTAGTCAACTGTTGGAGGGTTATGGACAGTCTTCTGCAAATCCTTCAGCCAGGACAACAGTTCTGGAATGCTAAATATGATTACATTAGTAAGGTGTATCGTGCACTTCTTCATAAGATTTTCATTCTTTTTGCATTTCTTAGACAAATCTTATCTATCTTTTAATTCTTTTATTATGCAGTCACTAATATGAACAAGCATCTTCCTTTAGATCTTGGTTAAACCACTCTGATCTACCACCAGCATTAGCTGCTGTACGTAAAATACATCCTAGCTTAGACTTACTCTTGCAGTTGTCATTAACATTACCTTCTTTACCGCTATTTCAGTGGTAGTTAAACAAGAAATCTGAAGGTGAAAAACAATCCAAGCTGCATCTCTTAATTTCCAAATGTTCTTTGAAAGAGTCAAGTCTTAGTTGCTCTTTGAAAAAAATAGGTCTATAGGGGCATTGTGGATTTCAGAAGAATGTTCTATTGGGACAGATTCAAAAAGTCTTGAAGCCCTTTGCAGCCATCCTGCCCTGATTTGTTTAGGAAGAAGCCAGAGCATCTCCTTCAGGACTGATCAAATAGAATGGGTAGATTGCGTCTGGGGGAGATGGCCCTATATATATCCTGAACCTAAGTAATCCTAATTAATGCAACTTCTGTAATATTGATGTAGCTCTGCCACAGTGATTTTCACCTGCTACCATATAGGCCAGTGATGGCGAACCTTTTAGAGACTGAGTGCCCAAACTGCAACCCAAAACCCACTTATGCATCGTCGAGTGCCGGGTGGGTATAGCCCATTGGGTGGGTGTGGCTGCGGTGGTAACGGCAGACTGGGTGGGACTAAAAAGTTCAATCAATCAATTCCAACTTTGCAAGACTTTTTTTTCCCCGCGAATTGCCTGATTGAACCTTTTTTTTTTTTTGCACACGGCGGCGGAGGCCTAAAGCGAAAAAGTTTTATAAAACCCAGCTGAAGCCTAGGACAGGGGCGACGGCTTGCGTGCCCACAGAGAGGGCTCTGAGTGCCGCCTCTGGCACCCGTGCCATAGGTTCACCGCCACTGATATAGGCCATTGCGTTTGTATCATCTGAATAATCTTCAAGAGCAAATGCAATCAGAATAGGTTGCAACTGTCCATGTTTGAATTAACAAGAGAATGAATGAGAGTGTATTTTAGGAGGAGCCCTTATTCTACCATCTGTTACTATATTCGAGAGCACAGTATCAGCAGTACAATCCTTCAGGTTTGGGGGTTCTATAATCTCCCAGGATTTGAAATGGACACCCAACATTAGAACCATTATTAAAAAAGCACAACAAAGAATATTCTTTCTGTATCAGCTTAGGAAGTTCAGACTGTTGCAGAAGCTATTGATACAGTTTTACAGAGGAATTATTGAGTTCGTCATTTGTACTTTTATAACTGTCTGGTTTGGTATAGCAACCAAACAGGATGGGTACAGACTCAAACAGATAGCTAGAACTGCAGAAAGAACAACTGCAACCAGCCTATCTTCCATAGAACATCTGAATATTGCAAGGTCAGGACACCGCTATAGGGCACTGCATTCCAAAACAACTAGACACAGGGACAGTTTCTTCCTTTGTGCCATCACTCTGCTGAACACCTAATTCTCACAGTAGTCTATATACATTTATCCATGTTGTATGGCTATAGCATTATTATTATCTTCTTATCTTTTTAACTATTCCTTCTTATTTGTATTATTATGATTATTATTACCCTGTTGCTTTGCATGTACACAGAGCTTCTGCACTGGAGACAAATTCCTTGTGTGTCTAATCACACTTGGCCAAATAAAATATTCTAATTCTAATTCTAATTCTTGTCATTAAAATCTCCCACCCTAAATACATCTGCAACTGGTGTACTAGCTAAAGGTGGACAAAGACCCTCATAGCTACATTTTCCATTTTGGTTTAGAAGGATTCCCCAAGTTGTGGATCTGCTGCTCCAAGGAGAATGCAGTTTTGTCAAGTAGGGACAGGTTTTGTCAAGTCAAGACAATCTGCTGCTTTCTGGACAAGCAAAGTATCCATTCCTGCCCTATTTCCTTATCTTACATACATTAAACATTTTCAAGGAGGTCAACAACAGAAAGACAGCTCTGAAGTAGATAAAGGAGACTATCTGTCCTGCCCCCACATTTGGAAGGTTTTTTATGGAGTTTGTGGCTTCAAAATCACAGCTTTTATCTGCCATTAAAATACCCTGCTGAAGCAGAATACTGGAGAGCTCTCTTCATCAGCTCTTCCTTGATTTCAACTCTTGTTTCATCTTTAATGATAATGGTAGCAGTTCTGAAAGGAAACATGTTGGAATTTGGTGCTCCTCCAGCCAGAGAAATTAATGATGGGGGAGATTGCTGCATCAATTCAGCTAGAGTAAAAGAATAATAAAAACAAAACTTAGAGCATACCTGATACATTAGTGCTATGAGTCTGAGTTGCAGAAATCAACTACCGTATTATTATGAGATAGCAACAAAAAATAACAACCCTTTGCTGCCCTCTAGGTGTCATCTAAATTTTTGCCAAATCTGGTAGCCTTATACAATATTGAAGACATAAACTTTAGGCCTTCCTTAGCTTGATACATAACATTTTTTGATATTTAAACCTCGTATTCTCCAGTCACCAAAAATTTTGAGAAATAACAGTATCATACAACATGGAATCCCAGCTTAAGGTAGGCTAGTACAATGCCTACTATGTGGACATTTTTTTAAAAAAAAAATAGCTGCCTAGTTTTCTGCACTTTCTAATTTATTTATTTAACTAGAAAGCTGATATTGTGCAAAGTACCATCTTCCATGCCACATTTTCAGAAATAATGAATTTCTGCACTTAATATGAAACAAATTTTGGAACAAAAGCTCCAAGACTTGTTTGCTATGTAATTTCTGAGCATTGTTATTTTTCTTTTCCCCCACCAATTCTCTTATATCAGCTATTTTGTGGGAAAAAAATCCCAACAGTTTACAAATGCCAGAAGTGCCCACCTCCATATATCACTTCTTCTTAATAACCGTGTCTATGATAACCCCTAACTAGAACTTGAGGAAAGTCTGAAGAACGAACTGCAAACTATATACTTACTGAGAACTCTTATTGGAGATGCTTGTCTTGCTGCACTTACTGCAGTAATGAAACGTGAGTAATTCATGCTTAATGCACCAAGTCACGAAGTCAATCTTCAAAATAAACTGGCTATAACTAAAATCAAAACAAAGCACACAAAATACATGCTTTAAAACACTATTAACTGCATAAGCTTTTAAAGAAATAATAACATTCAAAAGAGAATGGGTCGCATCTATCATTCATTACTTAAACTTTATTTGTTCGAAATATTTTCCTCAAGAAATATTTCTGTTAAGGATATAATTTTGGAAAAAATATTACCAAATATTCAATGTCAAGATACACAGCATAAAATAGTAAACATTCAATGTAAGATATTCAACATAAAATATTAAAACTAATGATAATTTTCATGCTGTTTGTCATAGAGTTAAAAGCCTTTTATTTACATTACTACCATTTTCTGTTCACTATTTCGGCTTTTCTTAAGAATACTTAGGACTTTCTAGGACTGCCAAACAGAAATATTGCTGTTTCATTTGGGAAAATCTTTGTTCCAGCTAGATGAATATGACACCTGCACATTTTCTGGGGTTATTTACACCTTATTTCAAGGCTTCATTTTCCAAAACAAAATTTATTTAACATTCTCCAAAGCATTTGTGTATGTGGGAAGAGGATGCAAAGGTGATACTGTGATTGTTGTATTTATCATGATGCAATTATGTGCACCTTTATTGCATGGGTGGCAGATATATGCAAGATAAATGTATTATACCATGCAGCTTTTGGGATTCTGCTAAAGCTGCTAAAACAATAAATGCATCTGATTTCTTAAAAATATTGTAGGCAGACAGAAAATAAAAAGTAACTTACATATGACTCTGTGTTCACCTTTTCCAGTTTCTGTTCTTACTATGAACACTTGAACAGAAGCACTAGCTAGCTACTGTCCTTTTCAGCTTGGAATTATAAGGCTGCCTTTTCTTTCCTGGTAAGTAAAGGAGTTGTAGTCTAACATATTGGGAGGATTCCAAGTTGAAAAAATGTTTTACATGGAATTGTACTTAAAATATATCTTTATATATGTAATGTATTTTTCCAATAAGCAACAACTCCTTTCTTATATTAACAATTACAATAAATGACATGCAAGCCCACTGATAGACTATTTTTTACTACACACTTCCCAGCTATTATGTATGCTGAGGAACAGAATTTTAATTATTTTTTCTTGTTCCTATTACTATTTGTCTAGAAATATGTTTGAGACCACCACTATTCTGGAAAAATTCAGCTGCATGACTCATAAGAGATAACTTCAACCAAAACTAACCACATATTGTTAGGGTTTCTTCTTCCTATTGTTTAGGTTGCAAGTGTGTCTGGCCTGAAGTAGGCTGTTATGCCACAGGTGACTACTCACATCAACTGGTTTCTAAATTGGTGCCTTAGCCACCAGACCAAACTGGCTCTCTAGCCACAAATTACAATGGTTGGGTTTATATGAGATATTAAGCAAACATTCGGCCAATTACACCTTATGTGAATTTTGTTTGATTATTTATTCCAGGCATTTGCATCTAGCCCAGGGGTAGGCAACCTTGGCTCTTTTATGACTCGTGAACTTCAACTCCCAGAGTCATAAAAGAGCCAAGGTTGTCTACTCCTGATCTAGCCTATCTGCTCTGAAACTTCCGGATGATCACTAATAAAGAGACAAAGAATATTTTCTGTATCTCTATTCTGCCATCTAGCGGTTGTTTAGCTTTTTAAATACAGTAATCCGTATAAAGTAGTAGCCCATGCATCAATGAGGAAGAATTCTTTCTTATGCGTAACCTAAATACTTGTTTTCTTGAACAGGCGCTAAATGTTTCTCTTCAATCACTTTCTACCTCGCGCGCTCTTATTCTCTCCCCAGCCACCCAGGAATAGGAAGCTTATTCTAGAAAACGAGAGAAACTATTGGGGCACCGTTCGTGGGCAGAAAGTATAGCTTTGAGGTTTCCCTATCTGCGGTTCCAACCGCAATTTGTGAGGCTGCTTGCTGGTCTGGAAACAGGAACAGGTAGGGCGAACAAAATTAAGCAAAGCCACGCTCTCTAGTCCACCCACCGCATTTCGCTCAAAGAAGACAACACAAAAACCAAAGAGCCAGGTAAACGAATGGAAAAGCCGCCGTGAAACACCGCCCTACTTGGCTGGACAAGACCGGCCCAAGAAAGAGGTAGGAAGGGAACACGAACCGAGGGTGCCGTCAGCTTTCAAGCGTTATGGCCGTCCAGCAGCGAAAGGGGGCTCTAACGAAACGCGGCGACTGCGAGGCCTGGGTTTTGTTGCTGCTGCTCAGAACGAGCCCCTGAAACAACCCGAACCTTCCCCTAATACCGCTGATGCGAGCCAATTCTCAGATTCGGGACTGCAGAAACGGTTCTCTGCTCAACTTTTATGACTCCGCTACCTCCTCAGGCCTACCGGAACTCGGGAATCCGTTTTAGGCTTGCAGAACAGCTGGCCTTCTTTTCTCGCTGAAGTGCTTAGGTTGTTCTGGGCATGTGCGCGGGTGTTTGTAAACCTCCCTCCCTCTCTCTCTCTCTCTCTCTCAGTTGCCCATTCCTCCGTATCGTTTTCCTTAGTTCGAATATGTTTGTATCACTTTTCACTAAAAAAAATGGTCAAAACGGATTCAACAGTTAAAAGAAAGCAAACATCAAGAGTAGTGTAATATTAGTGGCTGGATTTCAGTCCAAGGCATGTGGTAATTAGTTTAACGTAAGCTTTCCCTGGACAGTTTTAAAATCACAAGGAGAGCACAGCTCTGGAACATGAAAACCAATTCTAAAAGCTGAATTACTGAACATGTACAGAGTGTTCCCTTACATCCACACTGAACCATATCTCATCTTAAAATAGCCTGGAGCAAATTTTCTTTCTCCTGTCTTTCTTCACTGTTTACCTTTTCATCTCCCACAGTGACATTGATGACATTTGTGCAGGTATTTCATACAACTCTGCATGCCCTTTAAAAAACATTAAAAATCAAAGTAATTAATTTTATAATAATGGTACCTCTTTCTAGCTTTTATTTCCTAATAATGGCATTCAGCTAATAGATCAGCCAATTTTGTCTAAAGAATTTGTCCTTAGGGAGCAATAATTTGGATATTTGTTTCACATCCTTCTTTCACCCTTCAAATCAGCATGGATATAGACATGGAAAGATAAGCTCCTTTGCAGGAGTAAATCATCTGAGCTAGAAGTGAAATGTCAAAGCAAATTTATTTACTTATTCTGTTTTGCTTTCTGGAACTCAAAAAAAGTGTTCCCGTTTCTGTTTTTCCTCTGAGAATAAGAAAGCTGTGAAATATGTGGGCTTGAAAAATAGTGATAACTCTTCGTCAAGTATCAACTGAGCTTCCATAGGTAGGGTGGACTTTCACCTTGTTCTCATCAGTTTTTCTAGCAGGGAGCTGGATGGTTGACCTCCACAACACCAATGCTCCTGAGCTGAGGAATTTCAACTGGTTAATGACAGCACTCCATCGTCAGTTCAAGGATCTCCTAGTCAACCACAAAGCAAGAGACCACATCAAGACTGAGGCAGGGTCACCACTTTGTGGCTGAGTACACCAAGGAGTTTGGTGATCTGGCATGTTGGCTCAATGACTGGCCAGAAGACATCCTAATCAGCTGCTTCAAAGACGGATTGAACAATGACCTGTACAATGCCTGTGTCTCGAGGGGGGGGGGCTAGACCCCTCCATGACTGCTATATACTAGCAGAGGAATGGAGATTGGTCAAATATGCAACAAGTACCCAGCAGCTCAGCCATGGAAGAAATCACCCCCAGAGAAGATGGAAGTGATCAAACAACCAGCTTGGCAGGTTTGCTCGACTGCATGTTTTAAGTGCAGCCAAGAAGGGCACAGAGTGGCGGAATTCAAAGTCAACCGGCCAACTTAGAAAGCGAACCCCAGCCCTGTGGGGAAGGCACCAAGGCACTGCCATGGGCCAGGGAAACTGAGGTGAAAGGAGTGGAGGTCATTGAGTTCACCCCATCGCCAAAACAGGTGGAAGGAATTTTGATCCCACCAGACGATGGCCAGGGGTTGACTGACACAGATTCCAATGATGACTCCTGGTAAGTGGCCTGATTACATCAGTTACAATTCCCATAGAATTGAGCTTTCAAGATTCAGGACTGAAAACTAACTTAAGGAGTTAGACTGTTAGACTCAGGCGGCACTAGGTGCCTGGTAAACCCAGTACTGGGTAAATCACGTGATCCTGGGGATGCTGCAATGGTCATAAGTGTGAAAAATGTTCATAAGTCACTTTTGTCAGTGTCATTATAACTTCAAACAGTCACTAAGCAAACTGTTGTAAGTCAAGGACTACCTGTACTTTATCACTTTTTTCCTTTTTTTGTCATCAAGTTTTTGACACCTTGCTAGGTGACTGGGAGTACTTGAATATTGCCATATCCTAAAAGTGGTACAATCTGCGAAAAGGTTGAAAATCATTGTTCTAAACTAGATCACCAACAGTCAATTGCAAAAGGAAGCTTTACTTGGAAGAGCTTATATCCTGCAATGATACATTTAACATTATTAAACAATAGGTAAAAAAAGGCAAATCCAGTCTAAACATCTGGCTGATTGTGTGACTAACTATAATAATATTTTACTTTAGTTATATCTTCTATAACTTTTTTTCTTTTAGTACAGTATATGTCTATGGAGATTCTCAACCATCCAGTTCATGGTTGTCCCAAAGGTGCTTTTTCAAGAGGCAACTGGACTTTCTTGTTTTTCTTTGAAGATGTTTTGCTTCTCATTCAAGAAGCTTCTTCAGCTCTGACTGGATGGTGGGGAATGGAAGGATTTATATTCCTTGCAGCCAGCTGGTCATTTGCATTCTTTTAGAGGGTCATTGAGGCCAATTGAAAGTTTATCTGTGTCCTCAAGGTCACCTGAATGGTGCAAATGGCTGTGGAGCCTTCTGGAATTGCTAAAAGGACTGTTTTGTAGACTGGAGATAAATGATGTCATGTTCCTTCCCCTCTATTGAGAGAGGGCCATTCAATTTTGACATAGATGGCCTTTTTGACTGCTCTTTCAAACGATGGTCCTCTCTACCCAAAATATAGACTTTGCTGTCTTCAAAAGAGTGGCCTTTGTCTTTTAAATGCAGATGGATTGCTGAATCTTGTCTTGTTGGCTTTAAACCCAAGAATACACTAAGGCAGAAGCTTGTCCACCCCAAGGATAAAACACCCAGATACAAACTAAACAATGTGGTATATACAGTACAATGCAGTGAGACATGTGCAGATCTGTACATTGGGGAAACAAAACAACCACTTCAAAAATGCCTGGCACAATATAGGAGATCAAAATGTGCATGTATGTTGTGTTGGCTGAAGATCCTCCTGAGCTTTCCAGATATTCCTGCAACGTATGGAATAACAACACTGCTTTGTTTATCCATACGTTGCAGGAATATTTGAAAAGCTCAGGAAGAGCACACTTTAAACCCAAGAATACACTAAGGCAGAAGCTTGTCCACCCCAAGAATAAAACACCAAGACACAAACTAAGCAATGTGGTATATGCAGTCCAATGCAGTGAGACATGTGCAAATCTGTACATTGGGGAAATAAAACAACCACTTTATAAACACATGGCACAAATAGGAGAACAAACCCATCAGGACAAGATTGAGCTGTTCATCTGCATTTAAAAGACAAAGGACACTCTTTTGAAGATAGCAAAGTCCACATTTTGGAGAGAGAGGACAGCTGGTTTGAAAAAAAGGTCAAAGAGGCCATCTATGTCAAAATTGAATGGCCCTCTATCAATAGAGGGGGACGAACACAACATCTATCTCCAGTCTACAACACAGTCCTTTCAGCATTTACAAGAAGGCTCCACCCCCATTTGCACCACTCAGGAGACCTTGAGGACACAGATTAACTTCCAAGTGGCCCCAATGACTCTCTAAAAATGCAAATGACCAGCAGGCTGCAAGGAATATAAATCCTTCCATTCCCCACTATCCAGTCAGAGCTGAAGAAGCTTCTTAGATGATAAGCAAAATGTCTTCAAAGAAAAACAAGAAAGTCCAATTGCCTCTTGGAAAAGAACGTTTGGGACTTTAGTATGGTACATTTCTTTTAATATGGTAGCATATTTTATGTGTAATAGTGAATCTTATGCAATAGTGATACAATTAAGTGCTCTTTTAATGCTGATGCTCAAATTATATTTGGATTCAACAATAGAACTTCACTGTATATTTATGAGGAATTTGCCAAAATTTTGCATCTCTTGGTTTGTTTGTAAATCAGTAATATTAGCATATTTACTCATAGCATGTGTATCAGTTAATAATCTTGTAAACTTTCATTAATGTGGTTGGTTTTTCATTTTTCAGCATCATTTTTTAGATGGACCTTTAAATTCCATTTTCAGCAGATGAATAGATTGTCAGTTTAATAATTTAAAGATGCCTTATTATAGCTTATTTGGCTACTGTTCCATTGTAAGCCTATATTAATATTTTATCATCTTTAATATTATTATATGATGCAGGCTTTGTCTAAGTGGATTTGACAGGCATTTTGGTTGGCCTGACAACCAGAGANCAGAGAGAAAAAATAATGTTCTGCGTTTAATCTCAGCTCAAGGCACTAAATTATTTTGGAGGTCGAAACTGTCATTATTATGCTGAATTATTTAATGTAATAACTATTGGCATGGTGTCAATCGATAGATTTTTTTTTATAAAAACTGTTTATTTCATGTTAAGTTTTTCTTTGCTCAGGGTAGTACACTACTTCTGTATTTCTTGAACAGGTAAATACAATTGTAATTTACAGAACTAGTTTAAACAAATACAGATTTAGTGATCAAGTGATTCTTGAAGCTTTAAGCTGATAAACTGCTAGAAGTACTTGCTCCAGAAAAGAAGCATTTTGCTAGTTTGACTGAAGAATATTTAACTTCATAAATTTATGATGAAAATCTGTTTATATCTTAAAACAAAAATGCATTGCCAAGAGGGAGTTTCTACTATCCATCATAAACCTTTATGTGGAGATAATAAAAGCAGATTTAATGAACTCACACTGTGTACTTTATTGCCCTAAAATGCAATATATGCTTTTGTAAAACAGATATATTGAAAGTTAAACTGAACTACAAAGTGATATTAAAAACTGTTTTGCTGAATAAAATCACACAAAAATCCTTTTTTTTCTGCTGAAGTTGTATATATTCATAATACTGTGTATCCTTGTACTCATAGCATAATAGTTTCCAAATTTGTTTTCCTACAGATAGATAAAAAAACGATTTGTTGGATATATGTATATGAATGATCCACGGATGTATCTTTTTTATGTATTACTTGAATCATTCAATCAGTCCACTTCTTTCCTCCTCCTCTTCCTCCTCCTATTATTATTATTATTATTATTATTATTATTATTATTATTATTATTATTATTATTATTATTATTATTATTATTATTATTATTATTATTATTACAGGGTCTTTGGGCAGCTAGATATATTTGGGTCCTATTTTGATGCACTTTGGGCTTTAACGCTGATGTTCATAAATATTTGTATAAAACTCTAAAAATAGGAGATAAGATGATAAATAACATTTATTTGAATAATTATCTTAAAATGATTACTTTATAATGATAATTTCTGATTTACAACTTTCTTTGGACTTGAAGTTGAATTAATCTATCAAAATATTTTAGTCTAAGTCTGTTGGTCTCCTTAAAGGATATATTAGAAAGAATGGGTTATATACTTTTTCTGATGAGTGTAAGAAATTTGAGGGGGCATTATATTGTATGATATATCTTAATATGTAAACACTGAAAACCAGGTTAATTCAAGAAAAACATTTTTTTCATGGGGGAACTAGAAAGAAGTAATTTTTAAAGAATATTACTATGTTACTAAATTTCATTAATTTCCATATTTCCACATTAAAATTTGGAATTTGTAAATTTATGTAATATTTTGGATATATAATCTTTGATGAAATGATAAAATAAAAAGGAGCAGATGAGAAAGTGATGGGTTGAAAAGAGAATGAGAGGAATGTGTAAGTTTTATATAAATAAAAGATAGTTGCAAAGAATGTGATGAAAGAGATCAAATAATGATTCCTGGTAGTTTACAGAGTGAAAACCTAAGAACAACATAAAATATAAAAACCAATAAAATAGAACTAACCATAAAAAGTATAATTGTAACAATTAATTCTGAAAAAACTTCCAGAACACCTATGCATTTAACTGTTTCTGGAAGGCCAAAAATCTTTATTCTCAGGATTAAAGAGGAAGTGGAGATGGAGAGCAATTTTGAAGGTTATAAGGCAGTGATGGCAAACCTTTTAGAGACTGAGTGCCCAAACTGCAACCCAAAATCCACTTATGCATTGTCGAGTGCCGGGTGGGTGTGGCCCACTGGCTGGGTGTGGCCCATTGGCTGGGTGTAGCCCACTGGCTGGGTGTGGCCCATTGTGTGGGCGTGGCCCATTGTGTGGGCATGGCTGTGGTGGTAATGGCAGACTGGGTGGGACTAAAAAGTTCAATCAATCAATTCCAACTTTGCAAGAACCTTTTTTTTTTTTTGCACACAGCGGCGGAGGCCTAAAGCGAAAAGGTTTTATAAAACCCAGCTGAAGGCCTAGGATTGGGGCAACGGTGCGCGTGCCCACAGAGAGGGCTCTGGGTGCCGCCTCTGGCACCCGTGCCATAGGTTCGCCACCACTGTTATAAGGGATTTTGGAAATGGATGGAAAGGTATAAATAAAGAGCTACTAGCAAAGCAAATGGAATAAAATAAAATTGAAAAGAAAGGAAAGCCATGACTGCTGCAAAAATATTGAAAAATTGTGAGGTTGCAGGTGTAGATTGTGTAACTCAAATGTGATTTGCTTATGCTTTGGCTGTGCAACTTGTTTAACATGGAACTAAAAATACTCTATTTAGTAACCTATCTGACAATTGGTTGGATGCAGTTATTGTTTCCCAATATGAAAAGAAAGGTAGCAAGAGTAAATGTGAAAATGATATTCTGAGATGCCTAGGATAGTGTTTCAAAACAGAACAGATGACAATAAGCAAAACTGAGATCACAATGTGGCTTTATGCCATGCAGGGTGTTTGCAGACTACACATATGCTCATCAGAAGTTATTGAGAAATATATTTGCTTGAAGAAGAAAGTTTATGGTATATTTGTTGATTTAGAGGAGTTATACATTGGTTCATTTTTAAGAATCACCAGGCAGATGATGCCTCTAGCAACACAAAGGAAATAACCTTCTCATTATCTCCAAGATAGATTGGCCTTTTCATTTGAACTGCCTTTGTTTATATTTTGGCTACAAATTCCAATCTTCCTGAGCAACATAGCCAAAGGGGTTATAGTCCCAGCATAATTCTATAGCATCAAGTTGAATAATAATGCATATTAAAATATTCTTTTCATTCAAGCCTAAAGAACGTAAGCAGACGATGAAAAATTAGGTGTCTGTCACATGTTTAAATTATACATCAATTAAATTAACAATTTCCATTGAAGCTGTAACTGCTTATATTCTAATTTTTGTACCTATAGATTCCTTCCAAATGGATCATTGGGTCTATTTCATGCTTGTTAAAAGCAAAATTCATTCTTATATGTGAACGGAAAGGGGAGGGAAAACGATTAAAGAAAGCATTTTCATAGATAATAAAACAAATGTATAAAAATTGAAGCTATACTAATAGTAAATGATATCTACAGTACATTCTATACAGGCTGAAAAATGCCAATTATGTTTTGAAGTGAGATGACTGTGGAATTATTGTTCTATCTACTATGGACAAGCCTTTGGGTTCAACAATCCCATATTCTTTAATCTTTGGGTTCAACAATCCCATTTTCTTTAATCTAAACTACAATTATAACTCCCCAGTAATTTGAACAGGCCTCCAAATGAGCTACAGATTCATAGGTTCATTAAGGAACTTGCTTCTACTTGGTTCTTTCAGCGCCTATAATTTAAAACTCTGCCAGACTCCATTCATTTCTAATATTTTGCTGGAAAATAACAACAGCTATCTGTTGAGAAAGAACTAATTTATACTCCTAGGCAGGGCTTTTTTTTCTCATAGAACGCCCAGAACGGAGTTCCGGCACCTTTTTTTTGGATGGAACCTTGTAGGGTAGGCAAGGCAGGTTGTATGATGTGTGTGAGTTCTGGCACCTTTTTTATTTAGAAAAAAAGCACTGCTCCTAAAGGGGAGTTATTAAAGCAATGTACAACAGAAGGTAACATTGTCACTTTGAACTATTTTATTAGGTTGTCCCAAATATTTATGACAGTATTATGGAAGGAACAATTAATGTTTATACAGATTTTGGAAAGTGCTATTAAAACATTGAGGCCGACTTCCGGTGGCGAGGCTTCGCCAAAGGAGGCTTTTTTCTTAGCCTCCCGCCCGGGACTGCGTCAAAGCTGTCAAAACAGCGCGGATCAGCTGTTTTGCGGCTCGGAACTTTCTCCCCGGGCGAAGGGGAGAAAGTGAGTTCGGTCTGGATAGGGGTTGAGTTCCCTAGCCCCCCCAGGAATGATCCTGGGGGGATGAAGGTGTTGAACTCCCCCGGAGTCCGGACCTCTCTCCGCAGTTCGGAGTGTCTTCGCTCCTCGGAGCGAAGCTAGACGTCGCTGGCACTGCTGCTACTTTGTATCTGCTTGTGAGTAACTTTTAAACAGACGGAACCAGACAGGGGATTTTTACTTTAGTTAAATTGTGACTTTAACTCAAAGACTTTACTGGGATTTTTGTTATTTGTTATAAGTGAAAGTGAGAAGAAAATGGCTGCGGAAGCGCTGCTTCTTTGTAACAAAAGGAAAACTTTCACTCTTCTTCCGGTTGTGGAATGATACATTTTAAAGGATTTTAAAGACTTTTTTTTAAGTCAAGCTTTTTTGAGTTTATACCTGTTGTTGTGAGTTTTACAACTATACTTAGGAAAATCTGGCAGAATGGCCTCAAAATGTACTGGAGTTTCTGCATTGAGTCCGCAAGGAGAAGGGCGGGGTATAAATTCAAATAATAAATAATAAATAATAAATAAATAAATTGCCTAAAACAGCTATTTCCTCTCCAGTTGTGCAAATTTCACAACAAAAACCTAAATCTCCCCCACCATCACCTCCTCCTTCCATTACACTTAAAGATCTACAAGAGGCTTTAGCTAAGTCCTCACTGCAGACTGTGAAACAAACAGAAGAACTTCTTGATAAGAAAAATCAGGAACTTTGTGAAAATATATCACACATCAAGGACTAGCAGTTCATGTTGATCATATAGAGGGACGGGTGGATGAGTTAGTGGAGAAAATGGAAGGAACAGAGGACAGACTTGAGAAAGTAGAAGAAGGTGTGGAAATTCTTCAAAATGATATGGTTATGTCACAATATAGAGAAATGGAATTTGCTCTGAGGATTAGGGGTCTTAAGGAGGATTTACAAGAGAAACTTAAGGAAGAAATTGTTACAGCCTTGGCCCTGGTTTTGGATTGCAACCCAGAGGTGATCTGTGGAGAAATAGAAATTTTTTAAAGAGTAAACTCTTGGGTTGCACATCAGAGAAACATACCTAGAGATGTGGTTGTTTACTTTACCACAAGAGTACGTCGTAATGAAATTATACAGCTTTTTTATCAGCAGAGATTCCAAATTGCTGCACAAGATATTATACTTTTAAAAGAAATACCTTCTAAGATTTTAAGAAGAAGAAAGGATTTTACTTTTTTGGCTCAGGAGTTAAAGAAGCGGCAGATGCCTTTTAGATGGGAGATTCCTTTTGGAATTGTGGTAAATTATGCGGGGACCAGATATAGATTAAATACTGTTCAAAAAGCTAAAGATTTTTATTTATCGGTCCTGAAAGCTGATTTATCATCATCATCGACATCTAAAGCAAAGGAAGATTTGATGGAGCAACTTGTTGTGGAATTGCCTGGGGCCATGTCATCATCTGTAGGAGATCTTCAGAATCAACAAAAGTTGGGAGTGAACTCAAAGGAGCAAAGAATGACCCGTGCTGCTTATAGGCGTAAAGAGAGAGAGCAACAACAAAAAGAAATTGTATCCATAACATATTCACCGACTTCGGAGCCAATGGGAGGGGCAAGGCCAAAGAGATCTGTAGTGACAGATTTGCAGGGGATGCTTAATAAGCTCCACAAGCCAAAGGATGGTTAAGTTGATGACGCTGAACGTGAATGGTTTGACTATACTACAGAAAAGGAATATAAAAAGGATTATATGTTTGTAAGGAACTCATATTACTTTGAAAGATTCAAAATATTTGATAAACTTAAGATTGGGATTTTATCTTATTTCTCCAGCTTTGAAGAAAGAGGCATTGGTTTATATGCACTATATCAGCAACAACAACAAAAACAATTTTATAGTTTTTTGCATATGTTTGGAGACTGGAATGCTGTTGCTGATCCAATGAAAGATAAGAAGATTTCTTTGAAAGTATGGACTTAAGAGTGAAGAAAGTGAAGGGAAAACTTAAGTGTAAAATTTAAGAGAAAATTTATATAAAATGTTTTATAGATAATATTTAGATCTTTAAAAATTGTCTTGTATGTATTTATCAAAAACAATTTTATAGGTTTTTGCATATGTTTGGAGACTGGAATGCTGCTGCTGATCCAATGAAAGATAAGAAGATTTTTTCGAAAGTATTGACTTAAGAGTGAAGAAAGTAAAGGAAAAACTTAAGTGTAAAATTTAAGAGAAAATTTATATAAGATGTTTTAGATCTTTAAAAATTGTCTTGTATGTATTTTACCTTTTTTAAATTAGAGTTAAAGTATGTAAATATTGATTGTATTATGTTTGTTTAGTTAAATTGTAATTTAGATATGGAATGGGATGTGCTTTAATCCTGTATTTGGTTCTGGGAAGTCCAGGGGGGGAGGGGGGAAAGGGAAGAAATTATAAAAATTGATGTATTTATATGTTAGAGGTAAATAATGGAATTGTATTGAGAAGAGGAGATGCTCGGCTGGTACCCCAAACTGCACTCAATGAGGTGGTTAAGAAGGGAGATGGGATGTAGGTAGGTGGAAAGGAGGAAGGAGGAGAGGTTGTGGGTCTAGAGGGAGGAAGGACAGGAAAGTGAATGAGGGTGGAGGCAAGGCGGGGACTGCCGAGCGTTTCCGAAAATGTATTGACTAGGACTATCTTTTTTGTTTGTGTATGTAAATGCATCATATTGGTATTTGCTGTTTAATTACAAAAATCAATAAAAATTTTATTAGAAAAAAAAACAAAAAACATTGAGGCCATAAAATATTGGATTTTCATTAAAGCTGGCACATATTTATACCCATAGTAGGGCAGATATTCAGAATTTACTAGAGTGTTATTTATGGAGAAGGAGATATTAACATAGAAAATTTAGGTATGTGATATTATGCTGGTCTTCCAGATTTTTTTAAGCATACCAAAAATGTGTATTGGTACTTGAGTTTAAGAAGCTAAACCTACTGTGCATGTGTCCAATAACAGATGAAAGAGAAGATAAATACTTCGGGACAACTGCATCAAACTGGAAAAACAAAGAGACGACCTGCTAAATCGGCTAGTCCTCTTAAGAAAACATCAACTGGACACTTTTATCAACATCAAACAATAGCCACAACAATACAAGGAGATCTTTTTGATGATTTAAAAGCAACGATATGAAAGATGACTTGGCAAAGAAAAAAAGCTAGAATAAGACTGAAAAGGATTGGGGTTTTGATTTACACATGAGATCTAAAATAGAATATATCCAAATGGATAGAATATGTATTCTGAACATAAGATATTGTAACGATTTGAGATAAAGAAAATTTTGGTTATATAAAATCTAGAAATATAAATATTGAAATAAGAATATTATATTGTTTTATTAGTTTGTTAAGATAGATGGTAGAATCTGTATATAAGATGTGTATTTTAAATATTAGATTGTATAAGGAATTGTGATAAAGGAATTGTGCTTAATTAAAAATTTGGAAAAATATTAAACATTAAATTAAAATATTAAGGGGAAATTTACTATCAGGTCACTGATTGGCTAAAAGTTTGAATGTTTAAAAATAACTAAGATTTGAATTTAAGATATTGTTATGAGTTGAGACAAAGGTTAAGTAAAACTTAGAAGTATAAATACTAATAATTAAATTTGTATATTGGTTTGTGGTACAAATGCTGATGTTTTTTTTTCTTTTTTCTTGGAAAGGAAGAAAGGAAGGAAGTAGAAGGAAGAAAAGAAAAAAATTATTAGCCCCAAATATGAGATAGGAGACTTAGAAATTGGGGTCATTTAAAATTTGGAAATGATAAAGATTAAACATTAAATTTAAATATCAATGGGAAATTAAAGTTAAGAAAACTTACTAGGTTATTGTCTAAAAGATGGAATGTCAAATCAATTAAGATATGTATAGATTGAAGATTATTGATGAATACTAGAAAGGTATTTTTTGTTTGATTGATAGAATAAGAACTGTATTGGTCCAAATATGAGACAGTAGATATTATGGGGGAAAGAGAGGGAATTAGTTGTTGTAATACTTTGAGATTTGTACTGATGATATTCAAATGTAATGGAATTACTGTGCCCAGTTGCCACGCTACTTTTCGAATATGTAAATGTAATATTGGAAAATTAATAAAAAACTTGGGGGGGGGAAATAAAACATATGAAGAACAGCTGCAGGACTTAGGTTGGCTAGTCTAAAGCAGGGCTTTTCAACCAGTGGTACGCGTACCACTGGTGGTATATTGGCACCTGGCAAGTGGTACGTGACCCTGACTAGGCTAGTCAAGTGTAGCAGGGGGAGGGAATGAGCCAAAGCACAGGACTTGCCATGAAAGAGTCCTCAGGAGCTGCAGGGCTGCTGGGGCGAGACAAAGGCCCCAGGATCGGCACTTCCAGCACACCTGGAGGAGAAAGGAGGAGGGCAGAGACAGGAGAGGATATAAAAGGAGACAGTTTTGGCAGGAGAGGGAGAAAAAGAAGACATCGGAGAAAGAGTCAGAAGAGAAAAGGCTTTTGTCAGAGAAGCAGTGAGAGAGAAATAGAGGGAAGGCTTTTGGAGAGACGTAAGCATGAGAATGGGAAAGCTTTCAGAGAGATGTGTGCGTGAGAATGGGAAGGCTTTTGGAGAGACGTGTGCATGAGAATGGGAAGGCTTTTGGAGAGACGTGTGCGTGAGAATGGGAAGGCTTTTGGAGAGACGTGTATGTGAGAATGGGAAGGCTTTTGGAGAGACGTATGCATGACAATGAGAAGACTTTTGGAGAGATGTGTATGTAAAAATGGGAAGGCTTTGTGTGAGAGATGTGTGAGTGATAAAGGGAAGGCTTTTGGAGAGATGTGTGTGTGAGAATAGGGAAGTCCTGCCTTAGCACTTGGCCAACAGCAGCGCTTTTGACCTTTTGCCATCCCCTTGCCCCCTCCTCTTGGCCTATCCTGGTGGTCTCCCATCCTATCGCTAAGGATGATTTGGTTACAAGGCTGGGTCTCCTGATATAAAAGGAGGAGGGGGGAGAGGAGAGGATATAAAAGGAGGAGGCGGAAGAGAGGAGAGGATATAAAAGGAGGGAGGGAGAGGATATAAAAGGAGAAAGGGTGAGAAATTTGTTAAATGAGTTTTGCCCCATTTTACAACTTTTCTTGCCACATTTGTTAAGTGAATCACTGCAGTTGTTAAATTAGTAACACGGTTGTTAAGTGAATCTGGTTTCCCCATTGACTTTGCTTGTCAAAAGATTGCAAAAGGGGATCACATAACTCTGGGACACTGTGACCATCATAAATATGAATCAGTTGCTAAGCATCCAAATGTAAATCGCATGACCCTAGGAATGCTGCAATGGTCAAAAGTGTGAAAAATGATCATAAATCACTTTTTTCAGTGCTGTTGTAACTTCGAACAGTCACTAAGCGAACTGTTGTAAGTTGAGGACTACCTGTACTTTATCACTTTTTTTTTTTTTTTGGTCATCAAGTTTTTGACACCTTACTAGACGACTGGTGGTACTCAAATTTTGCTATATCCTAAAAGTGGTACAATTGGTGAAAAAGTTGAAAAGCCCTGTTGTAGATTACCGGCAAAGCCTGAGGGAGAGATCAAGTGTGTCATCAGTCTCGAATCACTTCGCACCCACAAGTTCAGCCCTTGAATTCCATTGACTTATCTACCGCCAATTTGCTTTAATGGTAGTTTAGATTCCTAAAGAGAGGATTAGCATACAATAAATCTATATTCATTTGAACTGCTTGGACTCCTGATTTCCTATGCTTGATGTATTTGTGTGTGTGGTTGTTGTGGAGAAAATTGTAGGAGGAAGGAGCATTATATATGTTTGTAACTTTTTATTTTATTATTTATAAAAATAATAAAGGTGGGATTAAAAACCCTTAAAGATAATAAATAAATAAATGGAAAGTAGCAGAGCATGTTTCCCTTAGCTTTTATGTGCACAGCTTTCACCATGTAGTTTCTTTCTTTCCATTTTGCAAGATCTAGAAAGATGAAGAAAAGGTACACCATTACAGCCAAAAGAAATAGAATGTAATATATTTAAATTAATTTTTAATAAGTACCAAAAAGATAAGCTTTATTTTGCATGGGAGTTAATAAATATTCTTTAGCAAACAAAGTGACACATTCAAACATTGGTCCAGTTATTTCTTTTACATTTTCATGAAAGCAATAACTTTTTCCCAAGCTAAACACGGTCACAAATTACAGAATATTATAATCCCTTTGTTTTTGTTTGTATTTGTGTTCTTCTTAACTATAGAACATTAAGAGATGAACTGCCATCCAGAGATTTGTGTTAGTGACAATGATGTTTTAAATTACATAGATACATTTATCATGCAGATTTTTTTTATTGTGCAAATCTTTAAGTGGTGTCTGTAAGAGTGAGAGTAAGTTTTGCTAATTAAAAATGCAAACAGTCCTCCTTTTATTCCTTGTTATTCAACCAAACGAAAACTGTAATAAAAAGTTAATGCTTGGGAAGGTTTCTAATTCTTCCACTGTTTCTGAACTCCAAGGCTACATTTGCACAACTTAACTGGTTGACAGATCTATCATTTCCTGAAAAGGTGACAGTTATCACTGTTTTACCTAATTCGGACATCCCCTTGGGTTACTGGAATAGCCTCTACATCAGTTTATTTTTCGAAATGTCCTTAGTTATTGCATCATCATTGTTCACCTTCCATTTATTTACAACCTGGGTCCCTCATCTTTCTTAAGTCACACAATATGCAAAAATATATTAGCTATAAACCAGCCTTGCATAATTATTTGGCCATCAATGAAAGCAAATATAGTCCACCAGCCAAATATGGCTTAATCCCATGGGGATCTCTCTACAACTACTTCTGCTGCTGGTGCAGACCTGAAGAAATGGTGGAATTGTCAAGCATGGCTGGTGAGGTTACATTCGATTTAGTGAGACATATTGCACAAACCTGTTGTAAACATTTTAGAGACCATTGGTTTGCCTTAGAGAAGCCCTCATTTGCCATCACTTCTCTCCATAAAATAGCATCTTATTTTTAAACAATGCCAGTGAATTACTCTTTAGTGCAGTCTCTGTGTTAAACAGATGTGTCATCAAACTATTTTGTCTCATAAAGGAATTCTATTTTCTATATAGTTCTATGTTCATTATATTTAGCTATATTTTGTTTAGCTTTTTTCTGTACATACATCTTTTGATAAATAAATATAAAATACTGCTGCATTCTGTGCTAAAAAGTAAATACTATAAACAAATTGAGTCTAAGATGCATTTAATGTAATTATCCTAAATAGCTGTGCTAAAAACAGGATTCTCTCTTTAATTTGTCACGATCATTTCAACAGCAATGGCTTAGCATAACAAAAGTCTTGGCCACATAGTTTGTGGAAGCTCATATTTTTAACATTAACAACATTTAATTTAGTGCAATTCTGAGCACCTTGAACAGAAATCATATCAGCTCCAGGCCAACTAAACACTTTAACAGCAACAAAGCAATTAAGGAATGATAAAACCTAGCTGTAGAGCTAAATGCCTATATAAATGAAATTATTTTTGTGGAAAAATGTATTAACCAACTTGCATACTTTAAAAACATATTTGTAGTACTTTTCAGTAATAATATATTAAGCAAAGATACACAACATTCTCTTGGTGTTTCTGGTTTACAACAATACAAGTTGAATTAAATTAAATTCAAGAAAAGAAGCTTCTTTCAAAGTAGTTTCTTTTAGTTTAACCACTAGAACCCAAACTACTCAGCAAAATAATCACCTCTATTTAAATTAAAATGATAAGAAATTGAAAAGACATCCTTATACTCATCTTGAAACCATGGGTACATAGTTGCTTCTGTAGATCATATGTGATTATTTTTTATCATGCAAAGAACTGAGAAGAGAAGACCATAAGTTAATAAATGCAAGTTTTAATTTTACAAAGAAATTTATTAGGCTGTAATATTCTTGTTATAGAAGCAAGGCCTGGAACATTTAAATACCAGGAGATAGCACAGTCTTTGTTTAAAATTTTGCATTAACTAAACCAAACTAAATATGAAAACATATACCTGTGCTGGTTCACCAATATATGCTTGTCACTTGATTACTATAATACTGTGTGTTTGTTCAGATGTGAATAAGCCACTCCACTTAGAAGCAGAAAGTTAATATTACCTTGGATATTCATATCAAACATGGTGACGTTCAGGGTTCTTTAAAAACTTATGGGGTGCAGCATGGGAAATTTTCTGACTATACATTGAATCCATAGAATGATTCATCTACTTGGCCCTATGATTACAATACTGAAGATACTGAAATGTTACAGAATAGACAAATTCAAAAAAGCCTCCATCCCTTCAGTCATCCTTTTTAAAATGCACCTCGATAGTCATGTATCAGTGAAATGGGTGGCAATAAATAAATAAACAAACACATACACACACACATACATACGATTCACACATCTATCTAGTCTTTAAGTATAAAGTGACCAAGTGAATATATCTACACTTGTAAACCAGTCATATGGCTCTCTGTCACTCCTACACTAACCTAACTAGATAATATAGGTTCTCCTGCTTGAGCAGGAGGCTGGACAAGAAGACCTCCTAGGTCCCTTCCAGCTCTCTTCTATTCTATACATAATTATTCCTATTCTGCTAATCCAGTTACATTTGCTTTGGGGAAAACAGATTATCTACATATTTCCAAATTCCATTATAAAATAATTTTCTGGTTTCAGATAGGATAGGTGGCTTTATAATTAATATGCAGACATATGTGCGGGAAAAGATAAACGAACTACTGTCAGAATCCAGTTATATTTCATTTCTACCAATGTCCTCTGATCTAAAATCAAATCTCACCTTTCTCTGGATTCTGCCATACTTCCAAGGAGGAGGGGGGATATGCATGCAGGTTTATTGCTTTCACTTCCTTTATTCGCTACAATGTAACCTTTTGTTTACTGACTCTGTGTCTGCTCTCCATTACAATGTAACAAATTGCCTCCTGCACTATGCATCTCTCTGAACCTTCTTCTCCCTAACCCAGCAGCTAGGAAAAGGTGGGGGGGGAGAAGTACAAACCTCCGGGACCTGGCTTATCTCTCTGTTCTCAAAAGGAGGTGTGAAGAGCTGTGGAACATTGCACTACAAATGGAGCCGGATTGATGTTATCTCCCCTTTCCCACGATGGACCTAACATCTGGGGATTGGCCAGTCTGAATCGTCCAGATGAACTGTGGGGTGGGGTTTGCTTAGGGACATTTTAAAGTAATTGATCTGTAAAGAAATCCCTCAGATCCTGTCTATTATGCCTGCTATCAACTACTCTTAATAAAAGTTCCTGTTGGAAGAAATTGTTTCAAGAATTCTGCTTTCTTAAGATGTGGGATTGAAGTGGGTCCTTACATTAGATAGGATCTGCAGTAATAGTCAACCTGGAAGGAAGAACCTTACTGGGGGACTTTGCAAACATTACAATGTCGGACAAAGGAAGAAGGAAGGAAGAAAACCCCGTGGAAAGGGAGCCTTCCCCCCGACCGGGATCCTGCCAGCTGTTGGGATCCAAAATGTCATACTCCTCATGAGAAGAAGTGGTGGAGACGCACGACCACAAACCTCGGTGAGTGATGGGCATTGGAAAGAAAGACAAGTGGGAAAAGATATCGAGAAAGGTGACTCTGAGACGGAGCAGCCACCAACCCGAATGGAAGCAAGAGATGGAGAAATCCCTGAACATTAGCGAAGAGGAAGGAAGTTGTGCACAACACTCGAACTGGATCCTAGAGAAAGCTATTGACCTGATGAAAAGAACCCTCGGCTCTCTAGGGGAGGAGAAACTTGAGCCCCGCGGCTGCACCAGCACCTGGAGCTGCAGCTGGAGAGGCACTGAAGGGGAATCGGAATCTGTAGTCCCGGGGACTTCTGCTGAACCAGCAGCTACCACTTCAGCAGCCCCTACTCCCTGCCGACCCGGAGATGGCGATCATGATGGGAGACAATACCGCCGCCGTCGAAGGCACCGATTCATTCAAAGATTCCCGCCACTGGACGCGAAATTCAAAGGGGAGCCGCCACGCTTGGGGTTCTTCCTAACCCAAGTCCTCAGCTACATGGAAAAATACAGACGGGACATCCCCAGCGACAAAGCCCGTATTCGTATCATGCAATCCGCTCTGGTCGAACCGGCCGCAGACTGGATGGTGAACCTGCATGATTCCAACGCCCCAGAGCTCAACGACTTCAAACGTTTCATGTCCTCTCTGAGAAGGCGATTCGAGGACCCCCTGGCTGATCACAAAGCCCGCAAGAGAATCAAAACGAGGAGGCAGGACAGACAACCGGTAGCCGAATATACACAAGAATTCCGGGCCATTGCCAGCAAGCTGAACAGGCTGGAAGACATCCTCCTGAGCCATTTCAAAGATGGCCTAAACTAGGGCTTTTCAACCTTTTCACAGATTGTACCACTTTTAGGACATGACAATATTTGAGTACCACCAGTGCTTAGCAAGGTGTCAAAAAAAAGGGGGGGGAATTTTGGGTTTTACTGATTAGATTCATTTATTGTTATAGAAATGACTACTTTATAATATTATGGAAAAGTAAAAAGTTGAGGTTCAATGTTGATGCTTCCTTCTACTGCAACAGAGGAAGTATGTTCTTTTCCCTTCTCCTCCTCACTTTCCCCCCTTTTCCCTCCCCACTGTGTCCTACTATTTGCTTTTGTATTTTTGTATTTTATTCTATAATCTAATAAAATATTACAAACTGTAGAAAAAAAGTAAAAAAGTATCAGATTTAATTTCTTCTGTGGCTGTTCCTTTGCTGAATCACTTTCCCTTTGCACTGGCAAATGTATGATGAATTTAAACTTGGTACTTTTATGACTTGTGGACTTCAACTCCCAGAATTCCTCAGCCCTCAAGGCTGGTTGAGGAATTCTGGGAGTTGAAGTCCACAGGTCTTAAAGTTGCTAAGTTTGTAGACTCCTGAGCTAGCTGGTTGGCCCTTCTGAGCTTTTCCAATCCCTTCCCTGTACCCTTAAAGACACAGGAATCAAGTGCAAAGCAAGAAAATAAAGAAACACAAACTCCGTTTTTTTTCTCTTTAAGCTGCCTCAGGCGTGTCACATGTTACAATGTTGCAATCCTTGACTGAAAGGCTCCGGCAATTGCGAAGAGCTTTAGCTTTAAATTAAGCCTGTTTACCTTCAAAGAAAACTTTCTAAAAGCCACAGACAAACTCAATTAAAGGGGGTAAAACTAATTACATTTGTTTAAGGGATTAAACCTTTCCTGATGTCTTTTTTCCCCTTCCCCCACCCAAACCAGTTCTTTTATAGCCTCTCCTCCCCCCCCTTTTTCTTCAGTTCACCTCCAGCTCCAAGCTGCTTCCAGAAGCGCCAATCAGCTGGAGCCAATCACTGGAGCCCTGCTGGCTCCTGGGGCTTCTGCCAAGCCCAGACAGTTCTGCAGCTGCAGCTGCCTCTCCCTCAGGTTTGGTTCGCTTTGGCTCATTCCCCTCCCCTGCTACAATCACGTACCACCTGCCATGTGGCAAAGTACCACAAGTGGTACGTGTACCACCGGTTGAAAAGCCCTGGCCTAAACTATGACCTGTATGATGCTTGTTTGCCTTGAGGGGACCCACGCCAACTTGATGAATAGTATGTCCTGGCAGAGGAAGCAGAGATTGACCTACTGAAGTTGTACCGGCGAGGAAAACCATGGGGCCACTCGACTCCTGAACTGACGTGCGAGCCAGCGAAACAACCGGCTATGGCCAAGAAGTCAACGCACTGCTTCAAATGCAGGAAAGAGGGGCATCATGCCGTAGAATGCCACTTGAAAGCCCCTCAGCGCAACCCAGACTGATCACCGGCCAGGAAATCAGGGAAATCCCCAGCCAAGCCAAAAGAACCCGCCATGAGGGCGATAGAGGCTGTGGAGTCCCCAACCCCTGCCAAACACAAGAGGGAACTCCGGCCTACACCGCAGGGCCGGTGGACACCTCATACAACAGCTCGGAGGGCGAACCCCTGGTAAGTGGACCCATCGCACCCATCCTCAAGACAGTGACTATATTAGTTCCCTCCATGCCCAAAGCTGTCAAAGTGAAAGCCTTAATAGACTCTGGCTGCACCCACTGCCTCATTAGCCTGACACTAGTGGGGAACTTGGGCATTCTGGTGAGGAGGCTGAAGCAACCAATCTCATTTGGCCAGTTAGATGGGTCCATAGCGGGAGGGGTAGTGCCAGCTACCCTAGCCACTTTACCAGTCCACTTATTCCTAGGGAACCATGAGGAAGATATAACATTTGTAGTGACCCCAGGCATGGAATGCCCAGTGATCCTAGGGCTGGAATGGTTAAAGAAATGGAACCTTTGGGTAAATTGGAGGATGGCAGAACTCAATTTCCTGAAGTGGGATCCTGCAGACTTAAAAACCCAAGTAGTCCTACCAAATTTAGGAACGGAGAAAGCATCAATGGGAGAAGAAAAGGGGCTACCTGAAATGCTGAAGTTTTTAGTGAAGAGAGGGTGGATGAGCTTCCCCCTCAACGACTCACGGATAGTGCCATAGAATTCAAGCACAAGGAAAAACTCCCTAAGCCCAGACTATACTCTATGAGCCCTAAGGAGAAGGAGGAAATGGAAAGATTCATAAATAAAAACCTAGAAAGGGAGTTTATCGAACCTGCCAAGCCAAAAGTAGCCGCCCCGGTCCTCTTTAAAGAGAAGAAGGATGGCACTTTATGCTTGCATGTGGATTATCACACCCTGAATGCAATCAGTGAAAGTAACCTATACCCCCTACCCCTCATGAAGGACATGTTATCCCACCTCTCAAAAGGAAGAATTTTCACTAAACTAGATCTAAGGGAAGCGTATTACCGCATTAGAATTAAGGAAGGGGATGAATGGAAAACTGCATTTAATTGCCCAATGGGGTGCTACCAATTCAAAGTTTTGCCGTTTGGACTACAAGGGGCCCCTGCAGTTTTTATGCAATTAATCAATGAGGTACTAAGGGAGCACCTATTTAAGGTGGTCCTAGTTTATCTAGACGACATCCTTATCTTCACCAAATCCAAAGAGGAACATGTCAACCTAGTTAGAGCGGTTTTAAAGAAACTGCAAGCTATATGCCAAATTATCGAAATGCGAATTCCACCAGGAAAGAATAGACTACCTGGGTTATTGCATATCCCCACAGGGCATTGAAATGGACTCCAAGAAGGTCAGAGCAGTACTAGAATGGGCACCACCTCGCACAAGGAAGCAGTTGCAAAGTTTCCTGGGTTTCGCAAACTTTTACCACCAATTCATCCCTTTGTTTGCCAAATAGCCCTACCCCTCACGAACTTACTAAAAACGAAGGGAGAATCCTCAGTGAAACCTAGCCAGCCACTAAAATGGACAATGGAATGCCAAGCGGTGTTCAAGAGGTTAAAGAGACTTTTTTCTGCCAAACTTGTACTGAGGCACCCAGATAAACCTTTCGTAATACAGGCGGACGAAAGTGATGTGGCAGTGGGGGCTGTATTATTACAAGAAAATGATGAGGGCGTATTGCAACCATGAGCGAAATGAAACAGCGCTGGCCCGTGTGGGAAAAAGAGGCATACGGGGTGTGTTGGTCATTACTTACGTGGCGCCAGTTCCTTGAAGGGAATAAAATCAGGTCTGGACAGACCACAAAAACCTGGAAGCCTTGAAAACACCCAGGAAGCTCACTCCCAAGCAAGCCCGCTGGTCCCAGCATTTTCACCAATTCTGTTTCACGCTCAAGCGCTTGCCGGGGGGGGGGGAAGAACTTCCTGGCAGATACACTGTCTCGCAAACCCCAATATAACAGCACGCAAGCCATCGATTCTAAACCACTTATGCCGAAACCACAACTGGCAGCGCCAGTAACCACCAGAGCCCAAGCTAAATTAAAGCCGTAGCTGGGTAGCCGAACTGGAATCGAATTCTGGAAAACTTTGGAAACAGATGAATGGTTCCAGAAAATAGACACGTATGCACAATCAAGGACGGAATGCCATGGGTGGGGGAAAAGTTATAAATACCAACCACCCAGAGGGTCACTTTCATGCAGCTATGCCATGACACAAAATCAGCAGGGCATTTTGGATTTGTAAAAACATTACATTTAATTAAAAGGCAATTTTGGTGGCCGTCCATGAAAAAGGACATAGAAAGTTACATGGCCAGCTGCCCAACATGCGCAACTGCTAAGAGGTTGCAAGGGAAATTGCCCAGACTGTTACAACCAGTGGCAAATCCCTCAGCCCCTGGAAAGAAATAGCCATGAATTTTATAGTGGAATTACCAGAAAGCAATGGAAACACTGTCATCTGGATGGTTACGGACTTGTTTTCCAAACAGGTGCACTTTATCCCTCGCCAAAATATTTCCACCACAAAAACCTTAGCGAAACTATTCGTGCAGCACATTTACAGACTGCATGGGGCACCCCAATGCATCATTTCTGATAGGGGAGTGCAATTTACATCAGAATTTTGGAAGGAATTTTTATCCCTTTTAGAAACCACTCAGGGACTGTCATCTAGTAGTCATCATCCTCAATGTAATGGACAATCCGAACGTTCTAACTCAGTACTTGAGCAATACTTAAGATGCTTTATTAATTTCCATCAAACGAATTTGTACGGACCTACTCCCTTTAGCAGAAGTCGCCTACAATAACGCAGTCCACTCCAGCACAGGCTACACTGCTTTTCAAATAGTCACCGGTCAAAGTTTCAACCCTATGCCAGAACTAATCCCAAATGAACCAGCAATCCCATCACTGAAAGAGTGGATAGCATAATTACAAAACACCTGGCCAATAGTTAGAAAAGTCTTAGACAAAGCTAGGCAAGCATACAAAGCACAAGCAGATAAAAAGAGAGTCGAACCCACACCATTCATTGTAGGAGAAATGGTATATTTTTCTACAAAATACCTAAAATCCCTAGAACCCTGTAAAAAACTTGGACCAAAATATATAGGACCTTTTCCAATTAAAAGAATCATAAACCCAGTAACAGTAGAATTAGAACTACCCCAAAATCCCAGGCAAATACATCCAATTTTTCACTGCAGCTTGCTGAAAAGAGAACAACAGTCACCCTTACGGCCAAAAATTCTCCCCCCACACCACCTCCAACCATGGTTGAAGGAGAACAACTCTTCAAGATAAAGGAAATCCTAGACTCTAGGATCATGGGACAACTCAATACCTAATAGCATGGAAACCTTACCTCCTCACAAAACGAGTGGGTCCATAAACATCACGTCAGAGCACTGAAACTGCTAAAGAAGTTTCATACAGAATATCCCAACAAAGCAGACTAACTTATATACCTGTTTTGTTTTCTATCTCCTCTGATCTAAAATCAAATCTCACATTTTCCTGGATTCTGCCATACTTCCAAGGGGGAGCGGGGATATGCATGTGGGTTTTCACTTCCTTTATTTGCTACAATGTAATCTTTTGTTTACTGACTCCGTGTCTGCTATCCATTGCAACGTAACAAATTGCCTCCTGCACTATGCATCTCTCTGAACCTTCTTCTCCCTAACTGGGCAGCTAGGAAAAGGGGGGGGGAGAAGTACAAACCTCCGGGACCTGGCTTATCTCTCCGTTTTCAAAAGGAGGTGTGGAACATCACACTACAAACGGAGCCGTTTGATGTTATCTCCCCTTTTCCACGATGGACCTAATATCTGGGGATTGTCCGGTCTGAATCGTCCGGATGAACTGTGGGGTGGGGTTTGCTTAGGGACACTTTAAAGTAATCGATCTGTAAAGAAATCTCTCAGATCGTGTCTATTATGCCTGCTATCAACTACTCTTAATAAAAGTTCCTGTTTGAAGAAATTGTTTCCAAGAGTTCTGCTTTCTTAAGATGTAGGATTGAAGTGGGTCTTTACAGAAACTTATAGAAACTGAAATATTATTAGTTATAATTACTGTATTACTGGAAGACCTATTGATCAGATCTACAACTAACTGCCAGATTGAAACCCCATTTATCTTAGTGTATCTGTGAAGTAGGTCTGGTTTGCAGCTGTTCTAAGGCCTCTGAGAGAAAATTCTGTGTATTTTTCAAAAAATAAATTCTCTCATCCTAGAATTTCAATTAACACATATCTCGCTGAAATGCATGTGTTCATTTTACAAATAAGCTTCCAACAATTTGTTTTTTCACCTTATATAAAATAAAATGGAGACTTAGTGTCTCTGCTTTATTATTTTATTAAAGCCATTTCTATTAATTTTTTCCTTATCAAATCATATCAGCAAGGCAATTTATATTCATAATGGCTTTGAAGAATTCAACTGTTAAGTAAGTAACTACAAAATAAAACTTTTAAATGTCTTACACTAAATTAGGTTTTGATTATACATGGGTAGGAAGAAATTCATACCTTACAGACTCATAAAATCTCTGAAACTATGATCAATCCTAGCATCCACGTTTATTCAAAATACTTGTTTTTACACTAGAAGATGTTATCAGAAGACACCCAATGGCGGGTGGAACACTATAGCAAGCTATGCATTATTTCAAAGAAAAAAAGTTACTACCTGATAGCTAAGTGCAATGTGCTTGAGGTGGCTAAATGCAATTTGTTTGGTGAAGTTTTACCCAAAAGGTAAAAAGATTGGTAAAAGTAGAAGCAAACTTCTGATCGGACATTGTTGGCAGGAAAAAAAGTTCTTGTATCACATCAAATTTTAAGAAAATATTTAGGTTATAAAACACATTCTCCTTCTTTAAAGACCAAATCTTGTGCAGTGCTGTGAACTGTTATCTCCTATGGAAATTAATGAGAGATAAAAACACAGAGCAGTTTGCAACAGAAGAGCCTTGACTGGTTGTGAACATTCAAATATTACATATTTGGAAGATCTTATGACCTGTGATTCACTACTAGTGACAGTGAGGCCAAAGCAACAGATGAATCAAATTGTATGGGGTATTTCAAAAACATTGTTGGTTCATACTTCATCACACTCAAAATGCATGAAAAGTATTAACACTGGAGTACTATACAGAAGGATGTCACTGATAATAAAGAGTGGTTATTTTACCTTTCCTACTACCGTAATAACAATTTGTTTGCAGGTTTCCAAGAACAACACAGATTGAGAATTAACCCCAGATGTAACATTTGAAACATTTGAAGAGAAGAATTCAGATTAATGACTTGGGCTTTGCCTTAGAATTATGTTGTTGCAGCCCTTTGTCCCAAAACAATAAAATTAAAAACTTTTTACATTAGGGTATTTACATTTGCTTTACATATATACATACTTATAATGTATTTGTACCTGGACAGAATATCACTGAAGAACCAATTGCTAATTTACAAATAAAACATTTTTAAAATATGTGTAGCTCGACCATGAAGAACTTTTTATTGCTCACCTTCACAATATCATCAACTATTGCACTCATTTCTGAATAATATAGAGCTGCATTACATATGAACAGATATGAAAATAAGGATTTTCTATAATAATGTTTGAAATAAACTGCAATGTTTTCAGCTACTTATAATTAAGAAAGGACAAATTATTACAGGGAATAAATATATTATGGGGCAATATGGTTCCATCCTTTACGCTTTTTCCTATTACATGAAATGTCTTTAGTTAAGGGTAATATTATATTTAAATTCATAGGAACAAACCCTACTGAATTCAATCAAACTTACTTCTAGTGGAAATGTATAGGATTGTAATGTAAATACTAGAAGATCGGGTTCATTTTTATGTTAACACTAATAAAATGTATTTGTGACCTTCTTGTCAATACTTGTCATTCAGACCAAAGACCAAAACCATACTGATGTGTGTGTGTATACACACACACACACACACACACACACACACACGACTTGATATATAGCACTTTCTAAATGGTTTACAGTCAGCATATTGCCCCCAATGCAGTGGGCAGAGTCTGCCTAAAATACTGCATTCTAACCATACACCACAAACACACGTACACACACACACACACAAGTTTCCACACAATTTTAAATTTGCTTTAGAAATATAGTGTTGTTAAACTTTGCAATATCTAGTTTATGCACTATATTCAAATACTGTACAAAACTGCAATAACAGTAGACAACTACACAGTTCTACTATAAAGACACCATCATTCTGGTGTATTTTTTTTCTTAAAAAATCAACTAATAACTGCTAATATGTATGTGAATCAAATACTTTTGATTGACCAAATCTATTGAAAAATATAAATAATTATCAATGATAATATGGTTTATAAGGGCTTTGGGGACAAGTTTCAGAATGAAATTAATGGATTATATTAAATATGGCACAAAAATGATAAACACAGGCTTGTTTTTTTCACAAGTATTTAAGTATGATGAAGCATTAAAGTTTTTTTCTTTATAAACAAAACAAAAAATAATCCATTTCATAGAAAAAATATTTTTTAAAAGTTGTTTTACATTTATGCCAGAAAAAGATAAATTGTACTTTACAAAAGCAGCTATAATTAATGATAAATGAATTAATGAAGCTACCATTAGAAACCAACATTGAAATGCACTGTTTCCTATCTTTATAGTGAAAAACAAATAGTATGAAGGAAGGCTTTTACAGAGGAATTCATGGAAACTTTACTTTGAAAAAAATGCACAAAAATCTTATATTACCAATACATTTAACTTCCTGAACAATATCTGAAGGTATTGTATATTTCTTTTGAAATTCACAAGTGGATTTTATATTCAAAGCTGCCTTGTGACTGTCTACTACATGTAGTTTACTTTTAGATAAAGTCATACACCTATATTTTAAAATATAAAATGTTGCTTCTCATGGCATTATGACAAGCAAATTGTCCATGAGATTATGTCCTGTTGACTGATCAAGTTTCTTTTTCTTTTTAATTTCTGGAGCTTCTTATAGGAATCTAAAAAAAAGTGTCAGAAGCTTTGTCATTATTGAATAGTTGAATGGGTTAATGTTACAGATATCACATCATGGCTACAAAACATGGCCTTGAACAGATTCCAAGGAACAAGTGTACAGAAAGAAAAGGATTATTTAGGCTGATCTATAAACTGCTTGTCCAAGCACTTATTAATGTAATGGTAGCTTTTATGCTTCTGCTTGAGTAAGATCATGCAGAAGAAGGTTGCATAAATGGAAGAACGTCTTTGGATTGAATTGTACATTTGTCATGCAATACTCTAGAGCATGGGTCGGCAACCTGCCGCTCTGGAGCCGCATGTGGCTCTTTGAGAGAGAGGCACTTGCTCTTCCCTTCTCTCTCTCTCTCTCTCTCTCTCTCTCTCTCTATGTATGTGTGTGTGCGTGTGTGTAAAAAAAGAGAGTGGCCTCACGCTGTTCTTGGACAAGCTGACAAGCTTATTGGGCGGGGCTCCTGCCTTTGCTGCATCTCAGCAGGAAGCAGGAAGCAGCTCTCTCTCTCACTCACTCTCTCTCTCTCTCTCTCTCACTCACTCACTCACTCACTCACTGAGTGGGGGAAGAGGACTGGCAGACCAAGGGCAGGAGAGAGCCAGCCCAATAAGAATGTATGTCAGCTTGTCAGAAAACAGCGTGAAGCCAGCTTGCCAGGTGAGCAGAAAATCGGAGAGAGGAGATGGGGGGGAGAGGGAGGGAGACAAAGAGAGGGAGAGAGAGAGGGAGGGAGGGAGAACTCATGCACAGCAGCCTCTATTTCTTTTTAATTAAATTCTTTAATCAAGCTTCCCCCACCCTCGTGCGCATGTGCATGCGCAAGTTTTGAGGCTCCCAGTGTTTTCTTTTCTCTGGGAAATGGGTCCAAGTGGCTCTTTGAGTGTTTAAGGTTGCCGACCCCTGCTCTAGAGACTCTAGTCTTTCCATGAGTGAAAGATAACTTCATCTTATGGAAGAGAACCTTTGTATCCTCCTTTGGCACCAACCTTTGGATCCAGTTCTAGGCTTCTTAATGAAATCACTTTATACTATTAGTGGCAAATTGTCATATGCACAGCAATCAATGCAAATTATTCCTAAGGCTGCTCATTTAAAAATTCAGAAATATAATAATTGAAAGCGAATACCTTTCTAGGTTATTTCAAATAATAAAATGAAAACTGACCTTATCTTACTGCTACTACTATATCCTTAATACAGAATGGCTTATTTGAAGGCTCATATTTACTGAAATATAAATTTAAGAAGACCCTCCCCAAATGTAGGGTTAGAAAAATACTGTATATTATAAACGCAGACAAAAATACCATACTGTGCCAGTTTCTCCTGTTTGTGTGCATATCTATAGACTGCTAAAACTCTTGTGTCTGTTGGACTGTTTGTAACCTTCAATTGAGTGAAATGGTGCATCACAGGGCAACAAGTTTGAATCAATGTACCCCAAATGAACTAACTTAAATAATGCATCCAAAATGCAGGACCCATGACTCCTACGAAGATTGAAATTTGGTAAAGTCACGATTTACCAGGGTCACCCTGGTTAGCAAATCATGCAATCATCATTTCCAATTCTCCCTGAGAGCTTCCTAGAATGAAAGTCAATGGGGAAGCAAGCAGGAAGCTACACGTTGCTCCTGATCCCAGAGCTTTTTTCCTGCTGGTGGTCATTCTGTTTTTCTAAAATGATTATCCAATGGGTCACAGATTGAGAGAAAGGAGAGCGTATCAATGGAAGGGCACCTATAATGCCAGATCCAGACGCGCAGCCCACAGTGACCATGGAGGGGGGCGATTGGAGAATAGACCAGTGGGGATAACATCAGATGACTGGGGGCAAGAAGGACGGGCGGGACAGGCCAGAAGGGGGGAGAAGGCAAGGAAAGGCAGAATTGACAAGAGTGGGAAGGACAAAGAAAGGAACAACGGGAGGAAAGAAAGTTGCGAAAATGGAAGGCAAGCGAGGGAAGGCAGGACAATTGAGGCAATTACAGCCAGTTAGGATGGACAGCCCTATCACATGATCAATGGGCAGGATACAGAGTCAGCAGGGTTTATAGGAAAACTCCCCACCCCCAACACTAACTCTGATGACGCTGGCAGTGGACCAGCGAAAGCTAAAGTTGTTTTAGATTTGTAAATAGTTTTGTTGTTTTTACTGTTTTAAACAATAAACAGCTGGTTTATATTCATCCCAGAGTTCGAGGATTTTATATACATATATGTATATGTATATGTATATGCATATACACATACACATACACACACACTATATATATCTTATCAGTTAGATGAGGCACCCGGTCTACCAAATATAAATCAGTCTGTTCTGTGTTTCACTCCAATCTAGAAGCATGTTTTGCAGGCAGACGTCACATACTGTGAACACTATAAATTCAAAATTTTGTGGCTGGCAAGGAGTTAGTGGGAGAATCTGTACAATATAGTACAGACATACACACACACACATGCATATTCCTCTCTCCTTGAAGCAATAAGAAAAAAAATGAAAGGGGGGACTTCTGGTTTGGTTTGAGGATGGGACAGATGGAAGTTCCAGCTTCTCAGTCTGGTTTCGCTTCACCCAGTGCCCCTTAAAGGGGCGGAAAGTTGTCCCAGAGGGGCAACAAAGAAAGAGGGACACTTCAGGAGCTTGGATCTGGTGGCGACCGATCTGAGCAAACTGGAGAACCCCTCTAAAGGGGCGGAAGAAAGGCTGCCGGGAGAGCCGAGGCAGCCAAGTCATCTCCAGCCAGAAGGGAAACGCCGCAAAACAGCTGATCTTCAACAATGAGCCAAGTCTGGGTGAGCTGAAGTCTTTTCCTTCTCCTTGAGGATTCAAAACGTTGAGACTTTGATGGGGAGAAGCTAAAAGAGTAAAGACCCCCAAAAAGACTAACTTAAAAGCGGCGAGTAATCATAAGGGGAAAGCGGTTTTAAAATATCGGAGAGTGATAAATAAGCCGAGGAGGACATCTAGTGGCAAAAAAAGAAACGACAGTATCAAGAAAAGGGGGGAAAAAAAGAAAAAAAGTGTTCTTATTACAAATGACCTTGACAGATACTTGTGAACAATACAGTGTCTTGGTCTGAGATTGTAAACGAAAAGACTGTTTACAGTTACATTTGTTGATGCTGGCTAAGACTAAACAGACACTATCTGGAGAAAGAGAACGTTCTAAATTCAGGATGTGACTGGAGGAGGTGGACTTGCCTTACAACAGCTGGTTCCTGTTTATACTCTGGATATTGGTCTAAGACTGTGAGCCATAAAATGAGTACATCAAATATTACCAGACTTGCAAAGAAAACCTCTTCTGCGCCCTCTGTGGGACAATCTAGCCCAACCACTCAGGGATCTGTTGGGACAATGTTGCAATGTGAGAAAGCAAGCACTGCTCAAGATGAACTGCAGGCCTCATTAAAACTGATTCAAGAGATGATGCAAAAAAGTCAGGAAGTAACACAGAAAAATCATGAAGAGACACAAAGAAACTGGAGAAAGTAAGTGAAGAAATTCTGGATATAAAGGCACAATCTGAAGTCCAAAACCAAAAGATCATAAAAAATGAACAGAAAATCCAGGAAATGGAAAACAAAACTGAGGACATCGATAAAAAGGTGGAAATGTTATTCCAAAAAAAAAGAAGAATTAGAACAAGCAAATCAAGAGCTAGAACGGGCAATGGCAATGGTGGAAATGGGAAAAGCAGAACACTATTTGAGATTCCAAAATATTCCTGAGGATAGAGAAGAAAACATAGCGATTGTGATCATTGAGCTGTTGGCGGAGGCCCTAAACACAAATAGAGCAGAAATGCAAAACGAGATTGATGAAATATTTTGCATGAATTCGAGCTATGCAAGAAAAAATAGACTACCAAGAGAAGTACATGTAAGGTTCATAAAGAAAACCACAAGAGATGAAGTGCTGAGAAAAATGAGAGAACCATTACAATATAAAAATAAAGAAATTGTAGTCCTAAAGCAGATATCCAAGAGAGTAAGAGATACTCGAACACATTACCACTTCTTAACCACAAAGCTGATTGCCAAAGGCATAAGTTTCAGATGGCTAATGCCGGAAGGCATTTTAATAAACTGAAACAACACAAGATATCGACTGGATTCAATCTGGAAAGCAGAGGACTTCAAAATAAGGAACAGAGCAACTCTGGATGAAGGACTGCACCAACAACAAGGGGAGAAGCAAACAGGAGAGACAGCCCAAGGAGCGACTGTACAAGCAGAACAACAGAAGGAGAAAGATGAACAAGAGGGTGAAGGTGAAGGAACTGCCAGAGAACAAAGGATTACAAAATCAACTAGACCTAAATATAAATAATGGAAATGGAAATGGAGAAAGAAAATGGAATTTTTTCGCTAAATGTAAATGAACTAAACTCTCCATCAAAAAGAAATAAAATCTTTAGGAAACTTCAGAAATTGAATATAGATATAATTTGCTTGCAAGAGACTTACATAAAAAAACAACATCATAAACTATTGGAACACTCAAAAATTGGGAAGCTTTATTATACATCAGCACAACAACAAAAAAGACGAGTTGCTGTATATGTTAAAGAGACAATAGATTCTAAATTAGTGTATTCAGATGAAGACGAAAGAATTGTGATGGTTGAAATATATCTACATCAAAAACAAACATTGTTAGTGGCAATCTACACTCCAAATAACAATCAAGAAGAATTTTATCAAAGCCTAGATAGGAAACTAATAGAAATGGAATACCAAAATATTTATTTAATAGGGGATTTCAATGCAATAGTAGATGGAACAATGGATTACAAAAGCAATAAAACAGGAAAATCCGCAAGAAGAAGATTACTTAAGACAATTTTTTGATATGGCACAGGAAATTGGAATACAAGATGCCTGGAGAAAAATTAATCCACAAAACCTACAATATACTTTTTATTCAAATAGCCACGGACTTCCGGTGGCATGGCCACGCCGATGGAGGCTTTTTCTTAGCCTCCCGCCCGGGACTGCATCAAAGTACGCTCAAACAGCGCTCATCAGCTGTTTGGCAGCTCGGAGCTTTCTCTTCAGGAGAAGGAGAGAAAGCGAGTTCGTCTGGATAGGAGTAGAGTTCCCTAGTTCCCCCAGGAGTGATCCTGGGGGAATGAAGGTGTTGAACTCCTCCGGAGTCCAGATTCTTCTCCGCAGCTCGGAGTGTCTTCGTCCTTCGGAGCGAAGTCAGACGTTGCCGCCACTGCTGCTTTTCATAGAAATTCACATCATGAGTAAATTTAAGCAGACGGAACCGATCAGGAGACTTGTATTCTAGCTGAATTAAGACTTTAACTCTGGGATTACATTGGCATCTTCTTTATTTATTTGTTATAAATCAAAGTGAGAAGAAAATGGCTGCGGACGTGCTGTTTCTTTGTATCATAAGAAAAACTTTCACTCTTCTTCCGGTTGTGGATTGATGCATCATAAAGGTTTCATTTAAAAGTTTATTGAAAGTTCAGATTTTGCTGTTTTGTGTTTTAAATTATACATAATTATATTTTGATGAACTTTACAGAATGGCTTCTAAACGTATTGGAGCTTCTGCTTTGCCCAAAACAGCTATTTCTTCTCCAGTTGTGCAAATTCCACAACAGAAACATAAATCTCCGCCACCTTCGCCTCCCCCGTCTATTACACTTAAAGATTTACAAGATGCTTTAGCACAAGCTTCATTGCAGACAGTGAAACAAGTCAGGATGGAAACGGAGGAGCTCCTTGATAAGAAAAATGAGGAACTTTGTGAGAATATATCGCATATTTTTCATGATTTGGCGGTTCATGTAGATCGCATAGAGGGATGGGTGGATGAATTAATGGAGAAAATGGAAGGTGTGGAGGACAGACTTGAGAAAGTAGAAGAAGGGGTGGAAACTGTTCAGAATGACATTATAATGTCACAATACAGAGAAATGGAGTTTGCCTTGAGAATTAGGGGATTAAAAGAAGATTTACAAGAGAAATTGAGAGAGGAGATAGCCGCAGCTCTGGCTTTAATTTTTGAGTGCAATCCCGAAGTAATTTTTGGAGAAATTGAAAAAGCTTATAGAGTAAATTCTTGGGTTGCTTGCCAAAGAAAACTACCGAGAGATGTTGTTGTCTATTTTTCTACAAGAATACGTCGTAATGAAATTATACAGGCTTTGTACCAGCAGAGATTTCAGATTGCTGCTCAAGATATTATTCTTTTAAAAGAAATACCTCCTAAAATTTTAAGAAAAAGGAAAGGCTTTGCTTTTTTGGCTCAGGAGTTAAAGAAGCGGCAAATGCCTTTTAGATGGGATATTCCTGTTGGAATTGTGGTAAGTCATGCGGGGATACGCTATAAATTGAACACGATTCAAAAAGCTAAAAATTTTTACTTATCGGTCCTGAAGGCTGACTTACCACCATCACCCCGACCTAAAGCAAAGGAAGATTTGACTGAACAACTATGTGTTGAATTCCCTGAGGTTATGTCACCATATGCAGGAGGCTCTCAAGTGGAAAAAGATCCAAAGGAACAAAGAATGACCCGTGCAGCACATAAATGTAAAGAGAAAGAGCAACAAAAAGAACTTATATCTATAACATACTCGCCTACCTCGGAGCCTGTGGGAGGGGCAAGGCCAAAGAGATCTGTGATGACAGACTTACAAGGAATGCTCCATAAGCTTCAAAAGCCAAAGGATGGTTAAGTTGATGACGTTGAATGTGAATGGTTTGAACTGACCACAAAAAAGGAAGAAAATATTTTACTATTTGAAACAACATAAAAATGATATTATATGTTTGCAGGAAACCCACATTACTTTGAAAGATCAAAAGTATTTGACTAATTCCAAATTGGGACTTCATTTCATTTCTCCAGCTCTGAAGAAAAAAGCAGATGTGGTTTTGTATGTTAAGAAAGAATTTCTGCCAAAACTAATAGACTTTGATTCAGAAGGAAGATTTGTACTTATTGAATTGTTATTGAATGGAAAGAAATGTCTTATTGTTGGCTTATATGCACCAAATCAGCAACAGCAGCAAAAACAATTTTACAGACTGTTGCATCAGAAAATAACTCATTTGGATTATAAATCTGTTATTATGATGGGAGATTAGAATGGAGTTATAGATCCAACGAAAGATAAAAAGACTTCTTCTAAAGTGTTGACTCAAGTTAAATTGCCTAAAACTTTTTTTGCAATGCAAGAGGACTTGGAATTAAGAGATATTTGGAGAGATTGGAATTTAAGTGAAAGAGACTTTACTTTTTTTCCGGACAGACACCACTCCCATTCTAGAATTGATTTTTTTTAAATAACTAATGACTTACTTTCTAGGGTTAAGAAAGTGAAGATTTTCCCTAGGATTTTATCAGATTATAGTCCTGTATATATGGAACTTTCAACTGAAGAAAATAGAAGAACTTGGAGACTAAATGAAAATTTACTTAGACATGAGAGTAATCTGCAGAAACTTAAAGATAATTTAAGAGACGTTTTTTTGCTGAACATGAATATGGGCACCTCTATGTCAATGGTATGGGATGCTAGTAAGGCTTATATGAGAGGGGCTCTAATTTCAATGAATAGTGCACATAGGCGAAAGCAAATACAAAAACATAAAGATTTGGAGGATGAGATTAAAATAAAAGAAAAAAATCTTATTTTAAATCCAATGGATAATAACTTAAAGGTTTCTATTGCTATGTTGAAGGAACAATTTAATATGTTGATGGCAGATCAGATTGCAGTTAATTTGAAGTATATGAAACATAACACATTTTGTAACGCAAATAAACCTGGTAGATGGTTGGCTTATCAATTACGAAAGAAACAAAAATCAAGAATTATAGAGAAAATAAATTATAAAGGTAAAGAAGTTTTTCAACAAGGCTTGATCAAAAAGGCTTTCTTGGAATATTTTTCAAAATTATACGCTTCTGAAAATGTACAATCTATTGAAATAGATAGATATTTACAGCAAGCAAATTTTCCTAGACTTTCAGAGGAACAACAAGGAGTTATGAATTCCCCGATTGGGGTTGAGGAGATTATAGAGGCAATTAAACAACTAAAGGTTGGAAAAGCTCCTGGTACAGATGGGTTTACAGCAATATATTATAAAATGTTATCAGAAGAAATGATAGAACCTTTGAAATGTCTTTTTAATAGTATTCTGTCCGGAGCAGAGGTGCCTCCATCTTGGAGATGTGCATTTATATCACTTATACCGAAGGAGGATCAGGATTTGACTCAGCCTAAAAATTATAGACCAATATTCTTGTTGAATACAGATTATAAGATTTTCACAAAAATTTTAGCTAATAGATTGATGCAAGTTTTGAAGTGGATAATTCATATTGATCAGTCTGGATTTATTAATGGTAGATATATGAAGTATAATGTCAGACAAATTGTGAATTTGCTTGAATATTTGGATAAAAATAACCAAATTCCAGCGGCTCTCATCTTTCTTGATGCGGAAAAAGTGTTTGATAAATTGGATTGGCAATTTTTATTGCGAGTTGTGGAGAAAATGAATTTTGGAGATAGTTTTTTGTCCGCCTTTAAGGCTATTTATCAATTACAATCAGCACAAGTTGTAGTTAATGGGGGATTGACAGATACATTCAAAATTGAGAAAGGTACAAGGCAAGGATGTCCACTATCACCTTTATTATTTGTTTTGACATTGGAGATTTTATTGATTAAAATTCGAGAATCATCGATTATAAAAGGAATAATTTTAAACAAGAATGATTATAGGCTGAGAGCTTTTGCTGATGATTTGGTTTTTACCTTATCTCAGCCGATTGAATCAGTAAGAGATTTGATACAGATCTTGATACATTACAGGAAAGTTTCTGGATTTAAGGTAAATAATAATAAGACTAAAATATTATCTAAAAATATGACTAAAAAAGATAAGGAGATTTTAGTTAATCTAACTGGTTTTGAAATAGTGGAAAAGGTGAAATATTTGGGTGTTTACATTACTGCCTCTAATGTTAAACTGTATAAAAATAATTATGATAAGTTATGGATAAAAATTCAAAAGGATTTAGATGATTGGAAAAAGTTGCAGCTATCATTGTTGGGGAGAATCTCAGTGGTTAAAATGAATGTTCTTCCAAAGTTTCTTTTTTTGTTTCAAATGATACCTATTTTTAAAAAAGATTCTAACTTGGAAGTATGGCAAAGAGGTATCAATAGGTTTATTTGGCAGGGCAAAAAGCCGAGGGTTAAATTCAAAATTATGCAAGATGCATGGGAAAGAGGGGGACTTAAAGCCCCGAATTTAAAATTATATTATGATGCGGTGGCTTTAACTTGGATCAGTGATTGGATTAACTTAACTAATAGAGATATATTGAATCTGGAAGGTTGGGATTTATTTTATGGATGGCATGCTTATTTATTTTTTGATAAGAAAGTTGATCAAGTTTTCAAGACCCATATCATAAGGACTGCACTTCTGCGTGTTTGGAAGAAGTATTATTATAAATTAAATTCTAAAATTCCAATATGGGCAACTCCAGAACATGCAGTACAAGGCATTATGAGAGGAGTTAAATTGGAGGGGATTTCTTATAAGGATTTACTTATTTTGAGGGGGCAGGATTGGCAATTTAAATCATTGGATGATTTGAAACGAGATAATATTCTCCATTCCTGGTTCTCATATTGTCAATTGATAGATAGGTGGCATATAGATCAAAAGCTTGGTTTAACTTTGGAGGATGTGAATTTGATAAAGCAGATTAAAGATCAAAGTAGAGCTCATATTAGGAGAATTTATAGTGCTTTAATAGAATTGGATTCTGAAACAGAATTAGTTAAAGATTGTATGATTAAATGGGCTCAAAACATTCAAGAACCAATTTTGTTGGATACATGGGAAATAATTTGGGTAAGAAATGTGAAATTTACTCAAGCGCAGAATTTAAGGGAAAATATTTATAAAATGTTTTATAGATGGCATTTGGACCCTCAGAAGTTGTCTTGTATGTATCCTAACCTACAGCCCAAATGTTGGAGATGTGGTAATTTAGATGCAACTTATCACATTTGGTGGACATGTAGGGATGTAAAAGCTTTTTGGATTAAGATTTGGTGGAATATCCAACAGATTTTTAAGAGAAAGATAAAATTTACACCGCAATTATTTCTTTTGGGTATTATGGAAGATTTAAATTCTAGAGAAATGATTTTGATGTTGTATTGTATAACGGCAGCAAGGTTATTGGTTGCTCAAAACTGGAAGAAGAATGCATTACCTACTATGGATGATTGGAGAATGAAGGTGTCGTATTTTGCAGAAATGGCTAAGATTTCCGCATACTTGAAAGATCAATCTCAAGAAAAATTTATTCTGGTTTGGAGAAGATGGATAGATTATATTCAGAGAAAGTATGAAATGAACAAATACTATATAGCTTTTGAGTAGATTTTATATTGTTTTTATTTTATTATTATATTATATATATATTATATTTATATTTATTTAAAGTTGATATTTTTTTTATTAGAGTTATTTGATTGTATTATGTTTGGGTAGTTTTATTTAGATCTGGGATGACATGTGCATAACCCTGTATTCGATTCCGGGAAGTCCAGGGGAGAGGGGGGGGAGGGGATTTAAGATGTAAATATAAATTTTGGTATATTAAAATGTTATAGTGAAATAATGTATTTGAAGAAGATGAGATGCTCGGCTGGCGCCCCCAGACTGCGTCCGAAGGATGAGGAAAGGAAGGAGGTGGGATGTGTAGGGTAGTTGAGAGGAGGAAGGAGGAGAGAGGTGTAGGTAGGAGGAAGAGAGGAGGAGGGAAGTAGGTAGGAAGGGTGAAAGGGAGGGTGGACGCGGGCGGGGGGGCTGCTGAGCATCTCTGAATAGATATGGGGGGTTTGTTTTTTCTTTTGTTTAATGTATACCATATTTGTAACTTGTTTGTTTATTTGAAAATTAATAAAAAATTTGAATATCAAAAACCAAATAGCCACAAATCCTGGTCAAGAATTGATATGATTTGGATGACATCTGAATTGAGGATGGATATACAGGAAATTGAGATAAAAATAGGTACATGGGCGGACCATAATCCTTTAAAAGTGACATGGAAAGAAATAGAAAAAAACCCAAGATGGACTTTAAATCAATCAGTACTAAAAGAAAAAAAAATTATAGAGTTAGTGAAAAAAGAAATGGAATTCTTCTTTAAAGAAACCAAAAAAGAAGATACATCATTACAAAACCTATGGGATACAGCCAAAGCGTACTTCAGAGGCATAGCTATAATGTATATGGCAAAGAAAAATAAACAGAGAAGACAGCAATATCTACTACTAAAAGCAAAATTTGGGAAATTAGAAGCAGAACTACAAAAAACCCTACCAAAAAAGACCTTGAAAAGAGAAATGGAAATAATAAAACACAAATTAAATCTGTTGGACTCAGAAAAACTGGCAGATCAGGTAAAGAGAGCAAAACAAAACTTTTTTGAAAATGCTAATAAACCAGGAAGATGGTTAACTTAAAAAACAGAAGGAGAAGAAAATAATACACAAGTTAGTAGATGGAAAAGGTTGTCTACAATTCAAAAATGAAGAAATAAAAAAGATAATTAAGGAATACTATAAGAAATTGTATGATAAAGAAGAGATTTCAAGAGAGAGAAGGGCTCAATATCTGGAAGAAAGTAAACTTTCCAAAATTCCAGAGGCATTTAAAACTATGTTAGAAGAAAGGATTACAATGATGGAGATATGAGAGGCTATAAAATGACAAAAAAATGGGAAAACACGTGGCCCAGATGGGCTTCCGGCGGAGCTCTATAAAAATTTACAAGACGTATTAAGCGAACCACTGAAAGATGTTTTTAATGGACTCTTGTGAGAGGCTAAGCTTCCAAATATATGGATAGAAGCAAATATTACTTTAATACCAAAAGAAGACACAGATTTGACTTATATTAAGAATTATAGACCGATTTCATTACTTAATGTGGATTACAAGATTTTTACTTCAATAATGGCAGAGAGACTGAAAAAATACTTAGCTGAATTCATACATCCAGATCAAAACGGCTTTTTACCAAAGAGACAAATTAAAAACAATTTAAGAGTGATAATGGATGTATTAGAATACTATGAACTACATCCAGGGAAACAATTAGCATTAATATTTTTAGATGCCCAAAAGGCATTTGACAATGTTTCTTGGCAATTTATGACTCAACAACTACAAATAATGGACTTTGGAAAGAACTTTACAAATATGATAAAAGCAATATATGGCAACCAGACAGCAAAAGTGATTGTGAATGGAGACTGTACTGAGAGCTTTGAGATAAGAAAAGGCACAAGGCAAGGATGTCCATTATCCCTATTATTATTTATCTTCACTTTGGAAGTTCTAAATAGAAGGATTAGACAAGATACAGAAATTAAAGGACTGAAGATAAAAGACGAAACATATAAGTTACAAGCATGTTTATTTTAAACCTGAACTTTTCTTACTAGATATAATGCCTGAAAAGATTAATAAGCAAAGTCTATATTTGATTTTACACGTTAGCACAGCAGCAGGAATAATCTTTGTGTAATATAGGAAGAACGAAGGAGAAAGAAATAATCAGAAAAATATTGGAATGAGCAGAGATGGACAGATTAACTATGAGATTGAAAGATAAAGAAGACATAGATTACTACCAAACTTGGGACTTATTTTATTGTTGGCTAGAAGAAAGAATGAAGGATTAGGAATTGAATATATATTAGCATAGCTGAGCCCAGACTGCTGGTTGGTTAAAAAATTAACATGTGTATGTAAAAGAAAATCAATAAAATCTTTATTAAAAAAATAAAAAAAAATAAAAAAATGAAGGGATAGAAATGGAATGAAGGGAACAAAAAATTGAATGAAAGGAAAGGAGAGAAAAAGTAATTCTGCAGGACAAGAATGGGCAGGGTAGGGCAGGGCAGGACAGGACAGGACAGGAAGAGAGAAATTCTGTTTGGATGTTAAATCATTAAATTCATCAGACAAGGAATCTTTTTCCAAGTAACAATAAATCTTCATGTTAATGTTCAAAAATATCCATGCAGTTCAGCAGTGATGTCTGCATATATTGCTGTTCTATTTTCAATAGCCTTTTCTATTTCTAATAGGAAGTATATCTCTCTGGGAAGAAACGAGTCTTCCTTAAATTCTCTGGTTAAATTCTATCCTGTTTAAGCCTCTGCTGGTTTAAAACATAGGCTTCCAAATTTGTTGTCCCAGTTGGCATAAAAATATCTCTTGTCTGTAATAAACTATACATTTCAGAACCAAAAGGGCCACAAAAAGGTGCTCGCATGAAGCAATCTACAAAAACGTTTACAGTGACTTGAATATATGGAGGTTGTCTTATTAATCAATATTGTTTCTCTTTGAACTTCTGCACAATTTTGCACTGGAGACAGAAGAGGGCAAATAACTAAAACAAATGATTGAATTAATATAACTAGGAATCAACAACACATGCTTAGTAGTTTAGTTTTGGGTCTCATAGATGTTTTCTCTGCATGTTGTCAACATCTTCTATAATGGGTATAGATTCAATTATTTCCTTGTATTGTTGGAAGTAATCTCCAAGTGCAACCCTTTTGCTTATCAACAGACCACTGACCACATCACAGGATAAGTCCACAGCAACTTTAAAACTTGATTAAAAGAAATTATTATCTCTGACATTCTGATCCTTTTATGCACGACTTGCATTCTTAATGATTGCTAACAGGAGAGTACTTATGCTCACCACACATCTATAATATTTACATGGGCACTGATACCGTAAGAAATTATTAAGATTACTCTTTTTTTAAAAAAATCATTCTCTTTTTAAATGGTAGCTTCTTTGCATTAAAGTAGAATCAGTTGTTTCATAGAAAAATATCTTAAACTTTAAATTAAAAAAATAGTGTTACTAAATAGTTATGTAGGACTATATATGGTTTGTATGGATATAATTCAGCATAGTTAAATCCAAATTTAGGAGAACTCACATAAATAGGAGAGCAGAATATATTTGCCATGGGTGCCATCTGCTTACAGATCCCATGACTAAGCTCTGTGCACCTCCTTTGGAGATAAACAAACATGATACCTATATACATCCTGTACATATTAGTTCACTGATTAGCAGTTATTAGTCGTAGTGTACATAGGAAAACAACTTGATCATAATGATGTTAGATACCCTCAGCATAAAGTTAAGGTTTTAGTGTGATGGTGCAAACCCATGCAAAACAGGTTCCCTGTTTAGATATGTGGCCCAGTACACCAAGTTGAATGTGCCAAATAAAACTGGAAATACTATTCTGGACATTCTATCAATTTTGCTAACACTGTTAAATGTTTTCTTTGCTTCTTGTGGTTTGGTTTCTTGTTTGGCTTTGTGGGATTCTGAAGTGGTAGTGGCACTCTTGGAGATGGTTGGGAGAACAGAGTCCTTGGTGATGTTTGGTCCATAATTGGCAACGGCCACTGCGTAGGCATTGTTTTTCTTAATGACTGAGGCCTTTTCTTTTTTCTGTTAAAAGATATTATTATTATTAAATATCTTCAAATTTTTCTGCACCAACAGACAAATCTAGTTCATTCAATTCACAATAATTGTGCCTCAGATTGACCTCACTGACTATGGTACTGCCATTATAGAAAGTTTCATGGACTTTTGGCTAAGGCCATGTGTACTCTATGTGTGACTCTTCAATGATGACATGATTCATTTCCTTCACTGTGATGGAACAATGCTGCTTTCATGCTGACCAAATTGGAAGCTTCTCTAGGTACCTATGCTTCAAAGTGAACCAACTCTTATGCAAGTAGGCAGAATATTTTTAATTATTATTTTGTAAAACAAATTATTCTGCAGTATCTAGAGATGGAGAAAATATCATAGATTTATATTATTTCATTCTGCATAGATATATTATTTGTTGCTATACTTCAAGAAAAGGAGTAAGTTAGAAGATCTGCACGGTAACTAGCACCTGCAATGATGAGAAATACCTCTTTCTTTCTTTCTTTCTTTCTTTCTTTCTTTCTTTCTTTCTTTCTTTCTTTCTTTCTTTCTTTCTTTTCTCTTTGTTCTTCACTATAAGAACAGCACGATATGGAAATGGTTGGAATTGCTTTGTTCCAGGATGTTTTTTCCAACTTGAGTCAGCTCTAGAATTTCATGGTTGTCTCTCAATTGCTAACTAGGTCTGAACCTGCTTAGTTTTCCAAGGCTAGTCAAAGCTGTTTTGGAGGAATGGCAGAATAAATGTCATCTGTTCTTGTTGCTTGTAACTTTCTGGAGCCCTTGTACTAAAAGACCTTGAAACAATTGGTGGTGAGGAAGAATGGAAGAACCATCAACTAAACTGGAATTGAGCTATCTGAATAATTCTAAATTGCAAAACCCTAAAGTTAATGTCACAGATTCATGAAAATTCAGAATTAGTCCTTTCCCTTCTACTTTTGATTTTATAGTTTATAAAACACAGGTTAGTGACAGTTTCCCATCCCCAAAAGGGCATCAGTGCTCTGATATCTATAAATCAGCAGGTAAATGATACAAAATCCAAATTCTGAGGTTCAATTTTCCTCTTCTCTTTCATCCTTTTCCTTGCAATTACCCATACTTTTACTTGAATTACAGTTTAAAGTAAAGTATATTCACATGAAGTCCACCTCAACTATGGTTTTACTAGCATGTTAGGAATGCTTCTGTTTTCTTATTGCTATGTAACTGGTAAATACCTTTTTTAATTTTCTCAAATTTCTTGTACACATAATAGAATTTGCAGAAGCAAAAATCTTTTTTTAAAAAAAATAGCATTAGCTATTTTAGTACTAAAAAAGGAGTTTTTTTTAAAGAAGAAAATTCTTTTAAAAAAGAACTGCAGATGCCAAATAATTTAAAACGGCCTTTTAGAGATCTTAAAAATCCAGTTTATTTTTATTTTGTTTTAGTCAGCCATACATCTGGAGAAACGAAAACCAGAAATTTTGGATTGTTCAAGGGCTCGGTTAAACAGGGATTCCAAAGGGATTTTATTGGATGAGCAGGGCAAGGCTGGTGGACATCACACCACTTTTATTTTCTCCTCTGCATGGTCTTTGTACCAGCACTATTCCAATCTTCCTTTGTCCCTGACTCATTGGCTCTAGAATAACATGCCAAAGTCTTTATCTTTGGCTTTTTTCCATTCATATCCATCCCTAGAACCTCTTCTCCCAGAACAACAACATTTTGGTTCATATCCCAGAACAAAATAGGCTTTTTTCATTCTACTTTCAACTGAAAACATCACAAACATGTTTTGGTTCAGATGGATCAATAGAACCAGATGTTCTATTTTGTGTTTCATTAAAAAATGCTTCCTGATAAATAAAAAGGTTTGTTAAACCTATATTTATTATTATTATTGCTGCTAAAGCCTTTTGGGGACTACATTTATCCATCTTAAACACAGAATTTCTCTACTGAGATCAAACATCTCTGAAAACGGAAACAATTTTTTTAAAAATAAAACATTTGCTTTAGTCAAATGAGAATCTGAACAATTACATAAAAGATTATATAAATCTATGATAGCTCTTCATTTATCATGCTTAATATGGTTAAAATTCTTTCAGTGGTATCTTTGGTTTTTCCTTATAAAAATTGTTGAAGATAATGAAATGTGGTTGAAAGTTTTGAAGGAAACTTCAAAGGAAACTAAACAATTATAAACGTGCTAATGGTTTAATTTATGGGCAGCCTTGGGATAATATTTGTTTCTTCAAGATGAAGCAGGTAAAGAAAAGTTCCATATGAGCTGTTTAATTTCTGCTGAAGTGCAGACCCAAACTCTCTACTTCTTTTTCTAATCATTCTTGCTTTAACATACCCTGTCTTCATATTGATTTAAGACTTTATTTTTCAGTAATGGAAAACTATTAATGGGAGATGCTGCTAAATTGATTTTTGTTCAAATTGGAAAAAACCTTAAACATCTTTTTGATCACTCACCTTATCATTGACTATGCTTTTTCCATCCCACGCCCATCCTCTTTTTGTGAAGTAATTTACAGTGGCAAATTCTATCAAGGCAGAAAACACAAATGCATAACAAACCGCAATAAACCAATCCATAGCTGTGGCATAAGCTACTTTGGGCAAGGAATTACGAGCACTGATGCTTAGCGTTGTCATTGTTAGCACTGTTGTTACTCCTGTAGGGTAGGAAAAAAGAAAGAAAAAAGAAAGAACTTGATCAAGGTAATGCAAAACGCATGGAAAGTTTAGCACCAGAGCAAAAGACAATGAAGGGATATGATTGTCAGAACCCATATCTATCTGATTTCATACTTCCCTTGCTCTTCTCTCATATTTCATACTTCCCTTACTCTCTTTCTCTCTCCCAAACTCCATTATCTTCTCTCCCTGGGTTCTGCCATACTCCTAGAGGGGAAGGGGGAAGGATCCCAGGTTTATTGCCTTAGCTTCCTCTATTGCTACAATGTAACACTTTGCTTTCCTGCATTCTTTCTCTATTGCTACAATGTAACACTTCGCTTCCCTGCACTATTTCTCTCTGTACTTCTTCTCCCTAAACTGTCAACTAGCAAAGGGGGAGGAAGAAAGAATTACAACCTCCGGAACCTGGCTTATCTCTCTGTTCTCAAGAGAAGGTGCGAAGAGTCATCTAAACATCACTGCCACGACCAGAGCCGGCCCGATGTTATCTCCCCTTTCCCACAATGGACTTAAAACCTGGGGATTGGCTGGTTTGAACCGTCCGGATGAACTATGGGGTGGGGTTTGCTTGGGGACACTTTAACCTATCGATCTGTATGGGAGCCCCTCAGATCCTGTCTAGTATGCCTGCTATCAGCTTCTCCTAATAAAAGTTCCTTTTGGAAGAGCTTGCTTCCATGAGTTCTGCTTTCTTGGGATGAGGTATTGAAGTGGGTCCTGACATTGATAGAGAATTGAACTCAAAAGACAAAAACGTACAGAAATTACAAATAAGATGAAATAATAGAATGTTTGGGGTTTATTATTTTAAGGAATCTGCACCCCAAAAAGTCAACATGACAGTTGCAACTGTGCAATCAAAGCCTCACTTCTTTTTTTGTATAGATTTATTAGTTTTTATAGGGTTAGGAATAAGGTGGGTCGGGGTTGAGGTTGGGATTTGGGTTAGGGTTAGGATTAGGGTTGGGGTTTTTCTAAATAACATTCTCAATATTTAGCAAACAGCATAATGTCTGGATTCATGTGTTTAACAAACAATAATAGATAATAGTTAATTATCATAAACAATATGTTAATTAATAACTCAATAGCCTTCTTCTTGCTAATATATATTCAAAATTACATATCACATTCCTTTCTCTCTAATTCATTTTTCTAGCCATTGATACAAATTATCCCATGTTCTAAAGTACACTGAGTCTTCTTTCTCTTTTATATTTAAAGTCAATCTATCCATTTCTGCAAACTCTACAGTTTTCTTAATTAGTACTTCTTCAGCTGGTAAATTTTCATTTTTCCAATGTTGGACAAATACAATTCTTGCTGCCATTAGTACATATAGTATTAAATATGTGCAATCTTTCTCATAATTAGCTCCTATTATTCCTAACAAAAATAATTCTGATTTAAAGTCTATTCATTTTTAGTCAGTTTCTCCAAACATAAATGTATTTTAATCCAAAATCTTTTTTGCTTTAGGGCATGTCCACCAGATATGACAATAAGTACCTGTTTTTTGTTTGCATTTCCAACAGTTGTTTGAAGTATTTTTAAACATTTTTGCTAATCTCACTGATCTCATATGCCATCTGTAAAACATTTTATATAAGTTTTCTTTATATGCCACTGCTTTAGTTAATTTAATATTTCTTTCCCATAACTTTTGCCAATCTTCTAATTCTATATTATATCCAAAGTTTTTTGCCCAAGTTATCATTATTTCTTTTACTTGTTCTTCCTCCATCTTTAAGTTTAACAGAAATCTATAGAGTTTCTTAATCAACTTTTCATCTGTTTTTAGCAGTATCTGATCAAATTCTATCTGTTCTTTATAAAATCCCATTGTTTTACCATCTTTTTCATATCTCATTTTAATTTGCAGATATGGCCACCATGCTAGATCACCTTGTTCTTGTAAGTTTTGTCTGTCTTTCAATTTTCCTTCATCGTCCAAAATATCTTTATAAGTCACAACTTTATCGTAGTTAATTAAATTTGGGTAAGCAAAAGCTTCCATTGTTGAAAGCCATTCAGGTATCTTAATATAAATGTTTTCTTTTATTTCTTCCCATTCTGAAAGAAGTGCATTGCTTATAAAATGGTTTTGAAAGTATCTATGTATTTTGTTCTTCCCATACCACAGAAAGGCATGCCAACCAATTTGTAGGTCATGCCCTTCTAGGTATAATAGTCTTTTGTCTCTAAGCATTATCCATTCCTTAAGACATGTTAAAATAGTTGTTTGGTAGTATAACCTCCAGTCCAGCAGTCCAAATCCTGCACTTTCACTTCTTGTAGCATTTTCACTTTAATTCTAGCTTTTTTTCCTTGCCAGATAAATTTCAATATTATTGTATTCAGTTCATCAAAAAAGGCTTTCCCCAGCCTTACAGGAATCGTAAGGAGTTTCTGGTGACATCACTGCAAGATGGGCGCTGGGGAATGAATCGCCCTTCCCCAAGCCCGATTTCTACCAGCTGGGGAGTCCAATAGGACCGAAAGTTGCCCTGTAGAGGTGACTGGCCAAGGCGTGAAACTTTGCAGATCGCGGGTTAGCGATAGCTGGCCTGCTTGATCCAAAGGAGCCCTCGGGACCGGCAGGAAGAAAGGCTGACCGCACTCATGCAGTCTGCCAGAAGCAGCTGATCATTGGAGACAACGAATTTTAAAATGGAAGGCAAAACAACCAATCTGGGTGAGACTACTTTCCTTATCTCTCTACAAGTGGAAATATCGGTTCTGGGAAACAGCATTTTAAAGCATCCCTAAGCTCCAGGGAGGAGGGATTTTTCCCTTACCCCTCCCTCATGAACTATAAGTGGTGGTTTAAGCTTTTGGGAAATTAAAACTGACTTATAACAATATTGTGAAGATGATTGAGGCAAAAAAGGATAACTTGGAAAACTTTTGGTTTTATAAATCTTTTTTTGTTTATTTCTTGTTTGGAAACCATCGGGTTTTTAACTTCTTAAACTTTTTCAAAATATGGTGGGAATGGACATCTAATGACATCTAATGGCAAAACTGAGAACTACATGCAGTCTTGCTTTTCTTTTTGTCTTTATTTTACTGAGTTGCTCTGATTGGAGTAAAACTTGGCTGTATGCCCAGACATATCTTACAGTTTAAACATTTTGGTGTCCTTGGAATTTAAAGTCCTGGAGATTGTGGATGGAAAAGAAAGACTCTTTTTGGATTGCCCTGTCTTACAGGATGGATTACAATTATAAATAAAAACTGTGTTTGAATTCATCGGACTTCCCTGGATTACAAATATAGCTTGACCTGGAATCTTTACAAGCTGTTTTGAAAGAGTGAATAACAAGAAATCCCTCCGAACAGAATACTTTGGATTACAAATTTTGATTTTTTTTCTTTTCCCCCCTATTTTTTCTTTTTTCCCTTTTGCTCTTTTTTTTACCATTTACCATTTTTATTGTTTACCTCTCCTATTTGTTAGGAGCCTATTGGATTATAAATTTTGACTTACTTAGTGGATTACAATGTATGATTTAAAGATAAAGATGAGCGCTCCCTTATCTAAAGTTGGAAAAAAAAGATCTTCTGCTCCCTCTTCGGCTTCTGCAAGTCCAGTCTATCAGAGATCAATTGATACAATGCTTCAACAAGAAAAGGCTAATACCTTCCAAAAGGACACTCAAGCGACCCTACAAGCAATTCAAGAGGCAATGGTGGTCACATTGAGAAACCATGAGGAGTTGAAAAGTGATTTTGATAAAATGAATCAAAAAATTAACAATATGGATTCTCAATTTGAAAATGTTAAACAGATGATCACAGATAATTAACAAAGATTTTAAAAAATAGAAGATAAATCAACTGAGGTTGACCATAAACTAGAAGTTTTAAAAGATGAAAATCAGAAGTTGATCCAAATAAATGAAGAACTAGAAGACTCGATAGCTGGGATGGAGATGGAAAGAGCCTCATACTTTTTAAGATTTCAAAATATAATGGAAGATAAAGAAGAGGATCTCCTAGGCTTGATAACCAAATTATTGGCAGACACATTAGGAACTGGGAAACAGCAAATGGAAGAATTAGACCAGATCTATCGAGTCAACTCAAGCTATGCTAGAAGAAATAAAGTCCCCAGGGAAGTACATGTTAGGTATCTTAAAAGATCTACAAGAGATGAGATTTTGAGAAGCGTAAGAGACGAACATTTGAAATACAAAGAAAAAGAAATTGTAGTCCTCAAACAAATTCCTAGGAGAATAAGAGAATCCCGAAGAGAATACCAGTTTCTAACTAGGAAATTAATTGAAAAAGGAGTGAATTTCAGATGGCTGATTTCAGAAGGGATTTTAATTTACTGGGATACGAAAAGATATAGTCTGGAGATGCCACTTAAAGCAATGGTTCTTCGACAACCATAGAGCATTTTTGGAAAGAGGTGACCCTGAATCCGGTACAAAGACAGAAACAAAGAAGCAGGAAGAAATGGCAGTAGAAGGAGCAGTCAAACCAAGAGAGGAGAAAGAAATTAAAAACACATATACAGAAGAAGGAGCAAGACCAAGAGATCAGAGACAGATAAGATTGACTAGAGGATTAAGACCTAGATATAATTGAAAGAGATGGAGGAGAGTGGGATTTTGTCAATGAATATAAATGGACTACATTCTCCTTCAAAAAGGAGAAAAATCTTTACACGATTACAAAAATTAAAAATGGATATAATTTGTCTTCAAGAAACACACATTAAGAGACATTATAAATTGTTAGAACAACCAGAAATTGGTAAACTTCACTTTGCATTAGCACTTCAAAAGAAAAGAGGAATAGTTTATACATTAAAGAAATGATGAACCCCAAACAAATCTAGGTGGATGAAGAGAGGAGAATATTAATGGTGGAAATAATGATGGATCAAAAACAGATACTGATGGTAACAATATATGCACCAAATGATAAACAAGAACAATTTTACCCAAAACGTTATAAAAAATATTAGATTTAAACTATCAAAATCTTTTTATAATGGGAGACTTTAATGCAATAACAGATGGAACTTTGGACTACAAAAGCGCCAAACAAGGGAGAAAAGGAGGAAATATATTACCTAAAGCTTTTTTTAAAATGACAGAAAAACTCTGTATCCAAGATATATGGAGAGAAAAAATCCAAAGAAATTACAATATACATTTTACTCAAATAGACATAAATCATGCTCTAGAATTGATATGATATGGACATCTTTGGAACTTAATACGATGATATAAGAAATTGAGATAGAAACTAATGTTTGGGCAGATCATAACCCAATAAAGATGACTTGGAGAGGAACTAAGAAAAAATTAAGATGGTCCTTGAATAAATTTATATTGAAAGAAAAATAATTTTTACAACTAGTGACAAAGGAAACATTTGTACGTGAGAATGGGAAGGCTTTTGGAGAGATGTGTGCATGAGAATGGGAAGGCTTTTGGAGAGATGTGTGCGTGAAAATGGAAAGGCTTTTGGAGAGAATTGTGCGTGAGAAAGAGAGAAACAAAAGGCTTTATCAAAATAATAAGAATTGTATTAATGCAAGGTTGGCAAAAGGGAATATTATTGGAAGAAGAGAAAAATAAACAAAGCTACTATGTGGACTATAGAATTATAGAAACTAATTGTTATTGATTGTTTTTTAAATATAAACCAGACAACATAGATACAGTTAGGCTGAAACCTAGTGACTGTGATTTTTTAAAGTAATAAAGGTGTTGTTTTAGAGTGCTGTGTTGTTTTTTATACATTGGCTTTTATTGTTTTTATTTGATGAGTTCCGCAATGGATACAGTTATGGAAGATGAGAAGTGTGAGACTTATGAAATTATTGGAAACTCCTGTCCTGATAGTTTCCAGCTCATCGTATAAAATGTACATTGGGTTTTTGTCTGCTATTTTATTTGTACTCTACAGTGCCTGTTCACTGGGACCAGTCTCCCTTTAGAGCAGACATGTCCAAAGTCTGGCCCACGGGCCATTTGCGGCCCGCGTTCAGGTTTAATACGGCCCTCTAACAGCCCTCCCTGCTCTATGTAAATGCGGCCCTCCCACGGCCCTCCGGCAAGTCCCATGAGAGAGAGAGACAGAGGCACTTGCACTTGCACTTGTGTCTCTCTCTCTCTCTCATGGGACTTGCCCCCTCGCAGGGCTCCTCATTGGCCCTGCGCCCGGGTGCCCCGCCCCCTGGGAGAAGGGCGGCCAGGAAGTCCCTTTCCCGGGCTGGCCCCGTCCCAGGTGCACGTGGCTGGGGAGCCATGCGGGGAAGCCCCAAGATCCCCGCTGGGAGTGGCCTGCCCGAGCCTCCGCTGAGCGGGCCAGCCTTCCCGCAAACCGCGGCCCCGAGAGCAGCCCCTCCGATGCCCAGCCGGCGCCAAGCAGCAGCAGAGCCGGAGACAGAGGGTCAGTGCCGGGGGAGGGAGGGGGCTCTGAGTTCATGGAGCACTGCCGCGAAGCGGCTGCGGGGCAGGTGGTGCGCCCCCCTGGCTTACTTGTTCCAGTCTCGGCTGGGGCATCGCTTCCTGGGCCGCTCCCTGGGCAGCCGAGCCAGCCACATGTCTCCCCGTGCTGGGCGGCAGTCATGGTTGGTGCGGCGGCCAGCGGGAGCATCGCTCCCCGGGAAGCCGAACCGGCCACATGTCTCCCCAGCCCGGGCCAGACGGCAGTCAGGCATGAAGCTCGCCTGGCTGCCGCAGGGCTCTCCGCCGCCCGGCCCCACCTCGGCCCCATCGGTGGCACCTTCCTCGGGCACTTTCAGGGAGCCGCCGCTGCTGCCCTCGTTGCTGCAGGAGAAGGAGACCTTGGGATGTGAGGGCGGTGGGGCTGGTGGCGATTGGGACCCCGCCTCGGCACTCCCCGTTGCCGGCGCAGCCGCCCATGGTGCACCCGGCCTTGGTGCCCTCCTCTTAAGACGGCGAAGTGGCTGAGGATGCAGCGGGGGCGGCGGCCGGGCCAGGGGCGGCGACGGGGACCCTGACGATGCTGCAGTGGCTGCCACCAGAGCCGCTGCCTCCCGTCCTGCTCCCCCTCCCTTCCCGTTTGGCTGAGGATGCAATGGGGCCGCCGCCACTGGAGCCGCTGCCTCCCGTTCTGCTCCCCCTCCCTGCCCCTCCCTGCTTGTTCGGCTGAAGAAGCGATGGGGATGCGGCCGGGAGCTTCTACCTTCTGTCCTGCTCTCCCCGCCCATTCGGCGCCATCTGCCTTTCATTCTCTCACTCTCTCTCTCTCTCCTAACCTGGAGGGAGAGGGAGAGAGAGAAAGAGGAAAGAAAGAGAAGAGAAAGAGAGGAGAGAGGGAAAGAGAAAAAGTGGAAAGAGAAAGAGGAAAGAGGAAAGAGAAAGAGGGGAAAGAGAGAGAGAAAGTTAGAGGAAAGAGAGAAAGAGAAGAGAAAGAGGAAAAAAAGAAAAAGAGAAAAGAGAGAAAAAGAGAAAAAGAGGAAAGAGAGAAAGAGAAGAGAAATAGAGGAAAGAGGAAAGAGAAAGAGGGAAAGAGAAAGAGGAAAGAAAGAGAGAAAGAAAGGAAAGAGGAAAGAAAGAGAGGAAAGAGAAAGAAGAAAAGAGGAGAAAGAGAGGAAAGAGAGAAAGTTAGAGGAAAGAGAAAGAGGAGAGGAAAGAAAGGAAAGAGAGGAAAGGAAGAGAAAGAAAGAGAGAGAGGAAAGAGAAAGAGAAGAGAGGAAAGAGAGAGGGAAAGAGAGAGAAAGAGAGAGAGGAAAGAGAGAAAGATAAAGGAAAGAGAGGAAAGAAAGAAAAAGAGAGGAAAGAGAAAGGGAGAGGAAAGGGAGAGAAAAGAAAGAGAAAGAANGAGGGGGAGAGGAAAGAGAAAAAGAGGAAAGAAAAAAGATTGAGAAAAGAGAGAGGAAAGAAAGAGGAAAGAGAAGAGAAAGAGGAAAGAGAAATAAAGGAAAGAGAGAGGAAAGAGAGAAAGGAAAGAGAAAGGAAGGAAAGAGGAAAGAGAAGAAAAGAGGAAAGAAAGGAGAAAGAGAGAGGAAAGAGAGAAAGTTAGAGGAAAGAGAAAGAGAAAGAGGAAAGAGAAAGAGAGAAAGAGAAAGAGGGGGAGAGGAAAGAGAAAGAGAGAGAGGGGAGAGGGGAGAGGAAAGGGAAAGGAAAGAGAGAGAGAGAGAAAGAGGAAAGAGAGGGAGAGGAAAGAGGCATAAAATAATTCATTTGCATTTAATTGTAATGGTTCAAAGAATGTTCGGAAAAATGTTCGGCCTTCCAGCACGTTCACTTCATCCAATCTGGCCCTCTTTGAAAAAAGTTTGGACACCCCTGCTTTAGAGAGTAGGATGGCCTCAAACCTGCTGGCCTTTCCAAAGGCCATGAGGACCTGGCTATATGGCCCAGGCTGGAGTTCTGATTATGTTAAAGACTCATTTTCTTCAAACCATTGACACCAATGATTGTAATATCTCTTGGCTTGTTATCTGTATTTAATTTATTTTTGTACTGTGTTTTTAATGATTTTAATTGTTGTATGAATGTTTGCTGCCCAAAGTAACTTATATGAGAGGGGCAACTATACAAATATATATATTCCTCTCATATTGGCAGAAAGAAAATGGATTTAAAGGTGACCATTTTCACATTTTAATTGTCTTTCAAACTTCCTGGAAAATTGTAGACTGTACCTAATACAGTATTAGATAGAAATAAATATGCTCATGAATTTTAATCATATAAAAAAGATTATTAAAAGAAAAACAGGAGAACAGCATCTTTCTATTCTAGCATATGAAATAATAAATTATTGGAGATTTCTGGTTTTGCGTCGTAGCGAGATGGCCTCAGGGAAGCAGGGCTCTGCCTCCCATTTCTGATTTCATCCTGCTGAGGGTCCAAAAAGGGCCTAAAGTTGCCCCAGAGATGCAACGAAGAAGGAGGGGACCCTTGTTGATCGTGGTGAGGCAATGGCTGAACTGCTTGATCTGAGGAAGCTCTCTGAACCATCAGGTGAAAGACTGGCTGCAAGCTAGCAGCCAATCGGAAGCTACCGACAGCTGGAAAAAAAGCACAACCAAGCAGATAAGCATCGCCTCTGGAACTGAGTGAGATCAACCTTCCTGCTCTATAATTGTAAAAAACTTTCCTTCAAGAAAAAAAATCCCAAAAGCAAGGCTCAGAGAAGAAAGAAGGTGGGGGGTGGATTTCTTTCCTGGCACCCCTTCCACTAGAAGAATAGTGGCAGCTTAAAAGCTTTGGGAGAAAAGCAGATAGACCACAAAACTAACTTGGAAATAATTTAAAGTTGTAACATTGAAAAATTTGGGAGATCTAAAAGACTTTGAAAACTTTATTTTCTTTTTCCTTTTTTGGGGAAAAATATTGAACAGAGCTTTCAAGAAATAAGTCCTAGTTGAAAATAAACCTTTAATGACATCTAGTGGTGGAAAAAAGGAACAGTACCAACATTTTGTCTTATATTTGGCCTGGAAGAAATGACTTTGGCTTGAAGCCCAAACAGAGATAGCATGCTAGACTCTTTAATGTGTCTGAATTTCTCAGCTTTGCAGATTGCAGCTGGAAAAGGGAGGAAAAAAAACTCTTTGGGCTGTTTTTTCTGCATGATGGATTATAACTATAAACTATTTTAAAGCCACCGGCTTTCCTGGATTACAAATACTATTTGCGCTGCAGTGTCAAAAATTACACAGGAAAATTGGACTCTTGGCTATTTTCTTTGGAAGAGGACTTGTGGATTATTAACTTGGAATAGCAAGATCTTGAGGAGTACAAACTTTGGCTGTTTGGGATTTCTGGATTTTTGGACAACTATGTGGAGTTGGTGCTGAAAGAAAAAGCTAAAAGTGGATTATAAACTCTTTCCTGCTATAGACTCCCTTTTGGAGGGGAGTGTACTGGATAATAAACCCCTATGCTCAAGAACCATTTAGAGACAGTGGAAACTTGACTCTTGGCGACTCCCTTTGGGAGAGCTCCTATGCATTATTAACCCTATATTCAGGACCTTTTGGATTACAATTCTAGGCAGAGTGATAACTTTGGACCTTTGGACAATTGTTTGAAGCTGAGATTGAAAGACAGAAGTGGATTAGAAGATTTGTTTTCCCCTTCCTGCTTCCCCTGTGTGTGTGGGAGCTTATTGGATTATAAGAGGCTACAGATAAAGACTATAAGACCTACTACAGACGAACTTAAAGGACACATGGTAATATTGATTGTAAGATTGGAGGGTTTGTATAAAGCTGATAATAGGGGTATATATTAGAACTGAGAAAGCTTTGGAGGGTGGGAACAAAAATGAGTGTTTCTAATTTAGCTAAAGCTAGCAAAAAACAACCTCAGGCCCATTTTCTACTATCCCCAGTCCTATGTATCAGAGATCAATTGATGCAATGTTACAGCAAGAAAAAACCAACAGTTTTCAGAAGGAAATGCAAACCACATTACAATTAATTCAGGAGGCAATTACTTCACATAAAGATGCAAAGAGAAATCATGAAGAAACGAAAGATAACTTTGATAAAATGAGGGAAGAAATCCACGATTTGAAATCCCAACTGGAAAACTTCCAATACAAGATTTCAAAAAATGAGCAAAGGATTCAGACAATTGAAGATAAATTAGTAGAAACTGATCAAAAGATGGAAGAAATAAAAGATGAAAACCAAAGATTGATGCAGGCAAATAGAGAATTAGAGGATTCAGTAGCAGTTTTAGCAATAGAAAAGGCATCTTATTTTTTAAGATTTCAGAATATAATGGAAGACAAGAAAGAGGACCTTTCTGATCTGATGATAGAACTGTTGGCTGGTGCATTGGGAGTGGGAAAGCAGGAAATGGAGGGAGAGATAGACCAAATATTTAGAGTTAACTCAAGTTATGCAAGAAGAAATAAAGTCCCCAGAGAGATTCATGTCAGATTTGTTAAAAGATCAACAAGAGATGAGATATTGAGAAGAGTAAGAGATGACCCATTGCAATATAAGGGAAAGAAAACGTGGTTTTGAAGCAGATACTTAGGAGGATAAGGGATTCACGAAGAGAATACCAATTTTTGACCAAAAAACTAATTAAGAAAGGAGTGACTTTTAGATGGCTGATGCCAGAAGGGATACTAATCAATTGGGACACAAAAAGATACAGATTGGATTCCATCTTTAAAGCAAAGGAATTTCATGACAGATATAGAGCTTTTCTCGAAGAAGGAAACCCAGAACTCCAACCAGAAGGGGAACTTAGAAAACAGGAAGAGACAGCATTAGAAGGGGTGGCCAAGAGAAGATGAAGAAATAGAAATCACAAATCAAGAAGAAGGGGCTAAAGGGAAAGAACAGAGACAGACTAGAACAACAAGGAGAATAAAATCTAAATATAACTGAAGAAGGTGGGAAAGGACAATGGGATGTTTTCAATGAATATAAATGGACTGAACTCCCCCTTAAAAAGGAAAAAAATCTTTACACAGTTACAAAAACTAAAAATGGATATAGTCTGTCTTCAAGAAACGCATATTAAAAGACAGCATTATACATTTCTGGAATGCCTGAAAACTGGGAAACTTTATTTCTCATTAGCACAACAAAGGAAAAGAGGAATAGCTCTATATATTAAAGAAACAATGAACTCCAAACAAATCTACTCGGATGAAGAAGGTAGAATACTATTGGTAGAAATAATGATAAATCAAAAACAGACATTGATGGTAGTAATTTATGCACCGAATAATAAACAAAAAGAAGATAGTGGATAAACAAAAATAGTGGAAATAAAGTATCAAAATATATGTTTAGTAGGAGATTTCAATGCAATTATAGATGGAAAGTTAGACTGTAGAAGTAGTAAAATAGGGAAAAAAGGAAGGGACATCTTGCCTAAGGTCTTTTTTAAAATGGCAGAAGAAATTTGTATACAGGACATATGGACAGAAATAAATCCTAAGAAATCTCAATATAAATTTTATTCAAATAGTCACAAATCATGGTCTAGAACTGACATGATATGGATATCTCCTGAATTAAGAAGGGACATAAAAGAGATTGAGATAGAAACAAATGTATGGGCGGACCATAATCCAGTAAAGATGACATGGAGAGGAATAAAGAAAAAAAATAAGATGGATATTAAACCAATCCTTATTGAAAGAGAAAGAATTTATTCAAAAAGCTGTAAAGGAAATGGAATTTTTCTTCAAAGAAAACAAGAAAGAAGATACATTACTCCAAAATGTTTGGGATACAGCCAAAGCATATTTTAGAGCAGTGATGGTGAACCTTTTAGAGACCGAGTGCCGAAAACCCGCCCCACCTGCCCCCGCTCTGCCTCCCGCCCTGCCTGCCCCACCCCTGCCCAACCCCTGCCCCGCCTGCCTGCAGGGCCACCCACCACCTCCATGGCCTGCCACAGATCACCCAGGCAGCCCTGCAGCACCATGGCAACCACACCCTCCGCCCGCACACTGCAACATCATCTGCGCGCGATGGGGCATGAGGGTGGAGTCTTGTCCCTGCTGCCCAGCCTGCCATGTCCTTGGCTGTGCTGCTCCGTGCAGGAGGGGGCTGCGGGGGGAGGCAGGGCTGGGGTGACAGCGCATGTACCCACAGAGAGGGCTCCGAGTGCCGTCTCTGGCACACGTGCCATAGGTTCACCACCACTGTTTTAGAGGATTAGCCATAACTTATATGACGAAAAAGATGAAAGACAAAAAACAACAACAAACTAAGCTAAAAGAAGAACTTACAAAATTAAAATTAGAATTACAAAGAGATCCACAAAAGAAAACTCTCAAAAAACAAATGGAGATAATAAAACACAAATTAAATTTAATAGAAGCTGAAGAAATGGCCCAACAAATCAAAAGAGCAAACTAACATTTTTTTAAAAATGCTAATAAGCTGGGGAGATGGTTGGCTTATAAATTGAAAAAAGAAAGAGAGAAGAAACTATAAACAAGTTACAAGATGTGAGAGGCGATTTACAATGTCAAAATGATGCAATAAAAAATAATTAAAGAATTTTATGAAACACTCTATAACATAGAAGAAATTCCTCAGGAAAAAATAAGGCAATATATAGAAAATGCTAAGTTACCAAAAATTTCAGAGAACTTCAAGAATATGCTAAATGGAAAAATAACAGTGATGGAGTTGACGGAAGCTATAAAAACACACAAAAATGACAAGACACCAGGCCCAGATGGGCTACCGGCAGAATTTTACAAATGTCTACAAGATACATTGATCCCATCAATGCAAGAAATGTGTAATGAGGTATTATTAAAGGCCAAATTACCAACTACATGGATAGAAGCCAATATTACGCTAATACCAAAAGAAGACTCAGACTTGACCCAGATAAAGAATTACAGCGTAATATCTCTACTAAATGTGGATTATAAAATCTTTGCTTCAAAAATAGCAAAAAGATTAAAGAGATTTTTGATTGAAAAATGGATTCTTACCAAAGAGACAAATAAAGAATAATTTAAGAATGATTTTAGACACACTGGAATATTATGAAATGCATCCAGGGAAACAAATGGCATTGATCTTTCTAAATGCATAGAAAGCTTTTGATAATGTCAATTGGCAATTTATGGTTCAACAATTAAACTAAATGGATTTTGGAGAAAACTTTATAAATATAATCAAAACAATTTATCACAGACAAACAGCTAAAATAATTGTGAATGAAGATCTTATGGAGAATTTCAATATTAAAAAAGGTACAAGTCAAGGGTATCCACTATCCCCACTATTATTTATTTTAACCTTGGAACTGTTAAACAAAAATGTTAGACAGGACCCAGAAACTAAAGGAATGGAGATAAAAGATGAAAAGTACAAATTACAAGCATTCGTGGATGACTTAGTATTTATATTAGAGGATTTGTTGGAGACAAGTCCTAAATTAGTAGCAAAGATCAAAGAATTTGGAGAAGTAACAGGACTGAAAATAAATAGAGAAAAGACTAAAGTTATAGTTAAAAATCTTACAGATAAACAAAAAAACCAACTGTCAGAAAAAACAGACCTTCAAGTAGTTAAGAAAGGGTTAGGGTTAATTAGGGTACTCTAATACAGGGCTTTTCAACCTTTTCACAGATTGTACCACTTTTAGGACATGACAATATTTAAGTACTACCAGTGCTTAGCAAGGTGTCAAAAAGGGGGGGATTTTGGGTTTTACTGATTAGATTCATTTGTTGTTATAGAAATGGCTTCTTCTTCTTGTGCCATATCCGTTATCAGACGTTGGCGATCATGTTGGCGATCCTGTTTTTATCAGCAGCCGCATGAAAAAGTGCTGCTGAGTTTTGTCCAAACCAGAAATGGCTAGTTTACAATATTATGGAAAAGTAAAAAGTTGAGGTTCAATGTTAATGCTCCCTTCTACTGCAACAGAGGAAATATGTTCTTTCCCCCTCACTTTCCCCCCTTTTTCCTCCCCACTGTGTCCTACTATTTGCTTTTGTATTTTTGTATTTTATTCTATAATCTAATAAAATATTACAAACTGTAGAAAAAAAGTAAAAAAGTACCAGTTTTAATTTCTTCTGTCGCTGTTCCTTTGCTGAATCAATTTCCATTTGCACTGACAAATGTATGATGAATTCAAACTTGGTACTTTTATGACTTGTGGACTTCAACTCCCAGAATTCCTCAGCCCTCATGGCTGGTTGAGGAATTCTGGGAGTTGAAGTCCACAGGTCTTAAAGTTGCTAAGTTTGTAGACTCCTGAGCTAGCTGGTTGGCCCTTCTGAGCTTTTCCAATCCCTTCCCTGTACCCTTAAAGACACAGGAATCAAGTGCAAAGCAAGAAAATAAAGAAACACAAACTCCGTTTTTTTCTCTTTAAGCTGCCTCAGGCTTGTCACATGTCACAATGTTGCAATCCTTGACTGAAAGGCTCTGGCAATTGCGAAGAGCTTTAGCTTTAAATTAAGCCTGTTTACCTTCAAAGAAAACTTTCTAAAAGCCACAGACAGACTCAATTAAAGGGGGTAAAACTAATTACATTTGTTTAAAGGGATTAAATCTTTCATGATGTCTTTTTCCCCTTCCCCACCCAAACCAGTTCTTTTATAGCCTCTCCTCTCCCCCTTTTTCTTCAGTTCACCTCCAGCTCCAAGCTGCTTCCGGAAGCGCCAATCAGCTGGAGTCCTGCCACTTCTGCCAAGCCCAGACAGTCCTGCAGCTGCAGCTGCCTCTCCTTCAGGCTTGGCTCACTTTGGCTCATTCCCCTCCCCTGCTACAGTTGGCTAGCAATCACGTACCACCTGCCATGTGGCAAAGTACCACAAGTAGTACGCGTACCACCTGTTGAAAAGCCCTGCTCTAATACTTGGGGATATATCTAACAGCAAGGTGCCCAATAATAAAAGAAGACAACTACATAAAATTACTAAAACAAATAAAACTAGACCTGGAAAAATGGGAAAAATGTACAACTATCAATTTTGGGAAGAATAGCAACTGTGAGAATGAAAATCCTACCAAAGCTACTTTTTTATTTCAAACAATTTTTTTGGATGAATTAAATGCATCGATATTAAAATTTATTTGGCAAGGGAAAAAGGCTAGAATTAGACTGAAAATGTTAAAAGGGGCGAAAGAAAATGGATGCTTTGGGCTACCAGATTGAGTTTTATGCTATCAAGCAGCTGCACTAACATGATTAAAAGAATGGATAACCCTTAGAAATAAAAGATTATTATACCTAGAGGGGTATAATACCTACAACTTGGATGGCACGCCTTTCTATGGTATGAGAAGAACAAAATTCATAAATACTTTCAAAATTGCTGTCTAAGAAATGCATTGCTTCTGACATGGGAAAAGATAAAATCGAGAATTTACATGAAAATACCAGGATAGATTTCGACAATGGAGGCGTTTGTACACCCAAATTTAATTAATTATGAGAAACCTGTTACCTATAAAGATATTTTGAATACTGATGGGAAACTACAACCTAAACAAGAATTGGAAGAACAGGGCATAGAGCTATCATGGTTGCCACATTTCAAAGTGCAAATGAGATACGAGAAAGATGCAAAAATATATGGTTTTTACAAAGATCAGACAGCGTTTGACCAGATACTATTGTCATCAGATGACAAACTGATTAAGAAACTGTATAGTTTTCTGTTAAATTTAAAGATGGAAGATGAAACAATGATAACTTGGGAAAATTTTTGGCACTGTAGAGTTAGAAAAATGGCAAAACCTATGGGAAAGAAACTATAAAATAACAATGGCAGCTACTTATAAAGAAAACTTATATAAAATGTTCTATAGATGGCACTTACCACCTGCAAGATTAGCAAAAATGTTTAAAAATATGTCTAGCAAATGTTGGAAATGTAGACAAAATCCAGGCACATATTACCATCTGGACATGCCCTAAAGCAAAGAACGTTTGGTCAAAAATACATAGGTGGCTAAAGAAGATGACATGAACACATGTAGACTATAAACTGGAACTATTTCTTTTAGGTATAGATTCATTGTCCTCCCTGGGGTCGCAGTTGTTTCATCTACAGCCATGCTGTTCTGATCCTGCAAGGAACGGGGTGGTTGCATTCGCCGTGAGTTACGGCGCTGTCCCTCCCACCCCGAGTGTCTGGTAAGCAAATAGTAGGTCTATGTGTCAATTAATCAAGTCCTCGTCAGATAGCCAGGCCTCCTTGAGCAATCGGCCACCCTTGGTGGCATCACGGAATATGGCCTCAGCGTTGGCAAGATCAAACATATGAGCCCATACATGTGAGGGTTGCTCTTGTCTTCTGATCGCCAACTCATGCTCATGGATCCTGGTTTTGAGCCTTTTAGTTGTTTCTCCAACATAATTGCATGGACAATTTTTACACTTAATTCTGTATATGACAGATGATCTTTCATCGTTGGGGAGTGGCTCTTTGGGGTGCATGATCCTAGTACGCAGGGTCTGATCTAGTCTGTGGGCAATGTCCTTGCAGGATCAGAACAGCATGGCTGTAGATGAAACAACCGCGACCCCCAGGGAGGACAATGAATCTGTAGCACGCCCTGAATTCAACTCTGGGACGGATGTTCAGGCTCAGTTAGAAGAAAGGGGGGAGGGGAGCAAAGAGCAAAAGCAGATGGATAACCAGCCTCTGGGCTTTTGCGCGCTAAGGGAGCAACTGTGGGCAGGGGAACAGCTTGTGAACTCGCCAATATGCTGATAGGTGCGGGACAACTAGGAGCATTACGGCTGATCGAAGCAAATAGACTGGTGACTCACTCAAGGAGCAGGGCACAGAAGCAGCTGGCCGTATAAGTAAACTCCCAGATCCTTTACTTTCACTCTGACCATGTCGGCAGTTTGGCTGACGAAAGCTAAGTGGTTTTATATTAAACAGTTTTGTTTATACTTTTATCCTGGTGTTCGATTTCTTTTGTTTTTCTAACATGCACACATCCAGGATTCGCGTTGCACGAAGCCGAAGACCCTACCCTGAAGATGATGAGTGGGACCTCGTCGAAACGTCGTGAAGATACTCTCAATCTTACACGGGAAAAGACCCGAATACACCAAGACCTGCATACCTGTACCCGTGAAAATCTACGAAAACACACACACACACACACACACACACACATATATATATGTAGGTCTTCGGTTATTCGGGTTTTCTCCCGCGTAAAATTAGAAGTGTCTTGGCGACGTTTCGTCGAAGTCACATTCGTCATCTTCAGGCTGGTGTCTTCAGCTTCGTGCTTCTAGGAGTAGTGTGTGATTGCAGCTGTTTCTTTCTTTTAATGCCAGTGGGGTTTGATCTGATTGGGTGGGAGCTTGGCTGTGTTCTGATTGGGTGGAGGTGTGTTCTGGTTGGTTAAAGAGCTTGGCTGTGCTCTGATTGGATGGGGGATTGGCTGTGCTCTGATTGGATGGGGGAGTGTTCTGTTTGGGTGGGAGCTTTGTTGTGCTCAGGTTAGTCTGAGTTGCAGGGGGATTTGAGATGGTGAGCTTCGTTGCTGTTGTTTGGCTTCGTGGTCGTGCCACATCTTTATGGTGGGTGTCAGTTTGCTTCATGTATGGATTGGAGGGGTTTAAAGTGGCTAATGATGCAGCTGTGGACTGGCTTCTAGTTTGTGGTCGTGCCTCATCATCTGTGTGGGTTTGGGTTTGCTTTTTGCGTGGATGTGTGGTGGTGATATCCTGTGTAGTTTTCATGAGTGTGGGTCTGGTGTCATGCTTTGTGTTAGGGACTCGTTTGCCAATAAGGGCGGGTTTCCAAATGGCTGGTAGGCAGGAGGTATCATCTCGTTTATTCATGCTGTGAATTAACCAACCTACTCCAAGACTCCACACACAAACCCCTAAACACAGATCCCACCACCTACCTGGAAAAAACCACTAGATCCAAAATAAAAGCCTCCCCCATCAGCGAAGAGATCCAGCAAAGAATCATTCCCAGAGAGAAATCATCCAGATGTCCTAAGCTCTATGGGCTCCCCAAGATACACAAAGAAGGAACCCCACTTAGACCCATAGTCAGCTCTATAGGCTCACCTCTACAAAACCTAGCCAAATTTCTCGCCAAACAACTACAACCCTATGCAGAATCCATCACCTCACATGTAAAAAACTCATTCCATTTCATAGAGATCATAAAGAAACAAAACTTACAGCCCAGTGACCTACTCGTGAGCTTCGATGTCATATCCCTCTTCACCCAAGTGCCAATCAAAAAAGCCTTGACAGCTATCCAAAACAAATATAACCCCCCCAAGCACATCCTAGATCTGACCAACCACTGCCTATCCAACACATACTTCATCTATAACGGACAAAAATACAAACAAATAGAAAGAGCACCCATGGGATCACCCCTCTCACCTGTCATTGCAAACCTCTACATGGAACACTTTGAAACCCAAGCTCTAGAAAAATCTGATCACAAACCCAAACTCTGGCTCAGGTACATAGACGACACCTTCATAATCTGGCCACATGGGAAAGAAGAACTGGACAACTTCCTCACACACCTCAACAGCCTACACCCCAAAATACAGTTCACCATGGAAA